>NC_056751.1:741078276-741250776 GCF_019279795.1 Protopterus annectens | reverse complement strand
ACTACTGGGCATTATGGCAGGCACACACTGGCCAACAGAGGCACATACACCCCTCCCACAATTAGCATGGGTCTCTGGTGTAGGTCGGAGTAGGCTGGGTCCTCAATCCAGTTATTATCGGCAAATACCTATGCTCATTTGTGATCAACCCGACCGAATCACCTAGAGCCAACAGAGGCACATACACCCCTCCCACAATTAGCATAGGTCCCTAGTGTAGGTCGGAGTAGGTTGGGTTCTCAATCCAGTTATAACTGGCAAATATCCATGCCCATTTGTGATCAAAATTACTGAATCATGAAGCAGAAAAAGGAAAGGCCAAAGTAGCTAAATTTGTGTGTGTGTGTGTGTGTGTGTGTGTGTGTGTGTGTGTGTGTGTGTGTGTGTGTGTGTGTGAGTACTTGTGTATATATATATATATATATATATATATATATATATATATATATATATATGGATCTACTTCAGTAGATTGAACATATTACAAGTTCGAACCACATATGGCCGAGACCATATGTTCAAACTTCTAATAGTTCGAACACTGAAGTAAAAAAAGAAAAAACAACAAAAAACAAAATTAAACATCTGTAGTAGGCTGCACCCCCCACACCCCCTTACTTAAATATACCAACTCCGAGACCGCACTACATTGCGGAAAACAGAAATCTTCCCAATCTGCACTGTATGGAGATCTCCATTCAGTCTGATCGAACATTTACAAGTTCAAACATATAGTCTCGGCCATATGTGGCTCGAACTTGTAATATATTCGATCTACTGAAGTAGACCCATATATATATATATATATATATATATATATATATATATATATATATATATATATATATAGATATATTAAGATAAACCCAGCCAGGGCAGAGTTTTCACTGTGGAATTCCTTAAATATCCTGTAATGGAGGCCTATGGGATATATGCAAATGATCCCTTAAAAACATCAAGTGTTTCAGGTACATGGCTTCTGAATACCCATGAAATTTTTCATTTTTAAGTCTTTATGGATACATTCAGGCCAATAAGGCCAAACCCCATTGGCTGTAGGTAACTAGAGTTGCATACAAGGAAATGGGGGTAAAAAGGTCTGCACTGTAAGTGCAGGACAGAATCAAAGCATTAAGAAATATCTGCAGAAAGAATAATAAAAGACAGGCAGCACTGCTGGTCATTCTTATCATTAATACAGAGTGCGAGTGTTGTAATCAAACTGTCATGTTATTTACACATATACAGCTCTAAAAAGGCACCATGTAACAAATGCTGAATGAGTTAAAATCAGTCCACACTACAGCCAATATCAGGTACGTGCACCATGACGTGCACATTGCAAAACTAAATAACTTGGTTCATTGTCTGTCTGGAAACTGGAATGGGGGTCAGTGAACAAGACCATGACAGACACAGTATGTTCTGTAACAGCAGGAGCAGTTGCATGGACGATGGCAATATTAACAAGTTAGTCTCGTCACTGATGGTCAGCAATGAAAATCACGTTAACTGAAAGGCTGGTAACTAGCTTAAATTATCAGCTCAGGAAAGCAAAGGTAGCACGGTGACACCCCATGGACATCTGATATTTATTTCTTGTTTGCAAGATAAATAAAAAAGTGCTAAAATGGGCATGACCCATTTAGATATTAAAAACTCTAGTAACCACATAAGTTAAACTAACTGAGCAGATCCGTTGTAGGACTCAGACAAAGATGTAGTGACCTGATCAGCAGGCTACCTCAGACCCAGATACAGAATGGCTCTCCTCCATTCCATATCATACCGACTGGGACAGCAGGAGATGAAGCAGGAAAAAGCAAAGGCCATACATATTATATCACAAGGATTTAGGTGACACCTTGGATTTCAAATGAAGATGATCACTATGGCTACAAATTATACAAAAGAACTTCAGGAAGTAAAGGAGACACCAGTACATGTCAGAAAATGTTTATTCACAGAAAAAGTGTATGAAGGTATGAGGAAATGATTATTCTCAGAAACAGTGGTACAGATTTATAACAGATGACCACCTTATACAATGAGGTGTGGTGAAGTTCTTCACAGGTACATAATATGGATACTGGAGAAGTAATTAATGGCATGGGAAGAGAAGTTCAGTTACCAGCATGGCTAATTGTTAAAAAGAAATGTAAGTAGAATAAGTGTGTTTAAACAGGCCTGTCATCAAGCTTCTGAAGGCTAATCAGGCCTATGTCAGAAAAATGTGAAAGCTATGAAGTAACACAAGAAAAGATAGCAACAAGGTTTTTACCTGAGACAGCAACAATGTTTTTGCCTCAGTGTATAACACATTGATGCATGGTTCAGGAAATGTTAGTTTGGAATACATTCCTTTTGTACTGTCCTGCCAACAAACTACTTTACAATATTCTAGCTGTTCATTATGTCAGCCAAACTCAATGACTATACATCACTGCTATGGAATTCGGCAAACAGCAGGTGGCCCACAGGTGGCCCACCGACACAGCTTGCATGACAGTGTGTTAATTACTAGTGGGTTTACATCTGTCAAAGCATACTTGCAATACCTATACATGTGTTTGTATTTAAAATAAAATAAATTCAACTAATGAGACAGAGTAAGCAATGAAGACTTCAATGTATGTATGTATATATATATATTATATATTACATTATATAGTATCTGGTTATAACTTATTTTAATAACTATTGTCCATTCCCATAACACCAGATGTCCCTCTGTTATTTGTGGTACATATGTTCCCAGGAAATGACATATGTAGGTATTTGCAAAGAAAGTCCTTTAAATAGTTGTAATAGTGTACAAGAATACAATCTGGCCTTCTCCAAATGGATGAGAGAAAACCACAAATGACATAACAATGTTAAACTTCATGGCAGAAGAGCATTACAAATACATTTCTTGAGTCTGACTGCAAATTATTTTTTATAGAATTCTTCCTAAAAGAAAATGTTTGCTTACATTTGAAGGAAATTTTTATTGACTACTTCAAATTTACAATGCAAGTAAAAGGATGAAACAAAGTTCAATCCCCATGATAAGTTAAGTGGGAAGACACATACAAGAATGATATTTGTCACTTGTCCTTGAAATGGTTAAATTCAGCTCTCCCAGTGGACACTCTCCGTTGCATTATTACTTTACTTCAGTTCATCTCACTGGCTAACCTTCCTTTCACTGGTTAACTGCAAATGTCCATTTGGTTATTCTCAGTCATAATGGCTGAATGCAGAATGTAACTCTGACTACTGTATTAGATGGATGTTTTCCCCAGAAAGTAAAATCCTGCATTTTTCATTTATTATTGTCTGTTAACTGGTCCTTCGCAAAACTTTTTTAGCCAACACCTGAGCCATAAGGTTGATGATAAGTGCAGTATATATGGACAACTTAGTGTAGGCCACACAACATGAAGAGAACATGCAGAGTCCACACAGACAGTGTCTAAAAGTCAGGATCAAACTCCAAGCAGCAGAGATCTTACCAGTTAGCCATTATGGCACATTGGAGAGATTTAATACAGGAAGCACACATTTCAAAATATCAGCAATACACACAAGTATTTGTTATCATTTCTAGCTAACTTATATGTGTACTTTTCTGTCTGTTTATTGCACTATATGTCAGTACATTGCTTTCTCATTTAGTATTTCATCCTTCCATAAATTGACTTTCAGTCCTTGTGGTGGCAACAACATGATATTATTGCTGAATACCTGAGTTGTATGGCTTCTGCTACATACTTACAATCAACTGCATTACTAGCTGAGTGAAGTACAAACTTGCAGTGTTAAAGATTGCACTGCATTTCATTTTTCTATTTAATTGTTTCATTGAATATTGTGTCTGTGTCTCTCTGTAGTTATTTATTTTTCTATTTAATTGTTTCATAGAATACTGTGGTCTCTCTCTGTCTCTGCTGTTAGTTTCCTGCCCACCATCCCTGTTCTTGTTTTGGTATTAATCTTGGTGGCTTTGGAATTGCCCACCTCTCCTGTAAATTTGTGTTTGAACACTCCTCCTGGGTCTATCTCATTTGCTCAATCAAACCGAGTACTGTGAGATCATATTTTGACTTCAGACACTCCTACCTGTCCCATCTGTTCAGCTCTATCCCAGCTCTATTCCATTCTAGTGTCACTAGCTCATTGTACTTAATACAGAGATACCATTTGTGAAGGGCACGCCACTTAGGTCCTTAATTTTGAATTATCTTCTGTTTCTCCTTTCTCCCTTTCCACTTTTCAAAAAAAAAATTCTAAGCTTGTTTCCTGCCTTTCCTGTAACTAGTCTAGTGAAGACACAGATTTGCTGTAACCAGGACTGTTTGTAAGCTTCTGAGCCCCAAATCCTTTCTGTGTTGGAGGGAAGCCTTCTAGCTTATCAGTGGAAGTGGTAAGCACTAGGTAACCTATCTACCACAAGAGGGGTTTCTGCCCCAGAAATTGTAGATTATTGGCCATTTGGGCAGTTTTTCCATATCTTTCAACTTTCTGGTTTAAAAGCATGCATTTGCACTTGTTTCCCACATTTCCTGTAACTAGTCTAGTCAAGATACAGATTTGCTGTATCCAGGACTGTTTGTAAGCTTCTGAGCCCCCCAAGCCTTTCTGTGTTGGAGGGAAACCTTCTAGCTTATCAGTGGGAGTGGTGAGCACTAGGTAGCCTATCTACCACAAGAGTGGTTTCTGGCCCAGAAATTGTAGTTTATTGGCCGTTTGGCAGTTTCTCCATCTCTTTCAACTTTCTGGTTGAAAATCCCATGTTTGCACTAGTTTCCCACCTTTCCTGTAACTAGTCTAGTCCAGATACAGATTTGCTGTATCCAGGACTGTTTGTAAGCTTCCGAGCCCCCCCCACAAGCCTTTCTGTGTTGGAGGGAAGCCTTCCATCTTATCAAAGAGAGAGGTAAGCACTAGGTAGCCTATCTACAACAAGAGAGGTTTCTGGCCCAGAAATTGTAGTCTATTGGCTGTTTGGCAGTTTTTTTCATCTCTTTCAACTTACTGGTTTAAAAGCCTACATTTGTGCCTGTTTCCCATCTTTCCTGTATCTAGTCTAGTCCAGATACAGATTTGTTATATCCAGGACTGTTTGTAAGCTTCTGAGCCCCCCAAGCCTTTCTGTATTGGAGGGAAGCCTTCTAGCTTATCAGTAGGAGTGGTAAGCACTAGGTAGCCTATCTACCACAAGAGTGGTTTCTGGCCCAGAAATTGTAGTTTATTGGCCGTTTGGGCAGTTCTTCCATCTCCTTCAACCTTCGGGTTTAAAAGCCCGTGTTTGCGCTTGTTTCCCACCTTTCCTGTAACTAGTCTAGTCCAGATGCAGATTTGCTGTATCCAGGACTGCTTGTAAGCTTCTGTGCCCCCCAAGCCTTTCTGTGTTGGAGGGAAGCCTTCTAGGTTATCAGTAGGAGTGGTAAGCACTAGGTAGCCTATCTACCACAAGAGTGGTTTCTGGCCCAGAAATTGTAGTTTATTGGCCGTTTGGGCAGTTCTTCCATCTCCTTCAACCTTTGGGTTTAAAAGCCCACATTTGCACTTGTTTCTCACCTTTCCTGTAACTAGTCTAGTCCAGATACAGATTTGCTGTATCCAGGACTGTTTGTAAGCTTCTGAGCCCCCCAAGCCTTTCTGTGTTGGAGGGAAGCATTCTAGCTTATCAGTGGGAGTGATAAGCACTAGGTGACCTATCTATCACAAGATCCAGCTACAGATTTTTAGTAGTAGCACTTGAATTCAATTATTCATGCTCAGCACTTGTTCAGAATTTGTTGTTAGCACTAAATAAGCTACAAATTACTACAGCACTCAACCTTCCTCTTTACCTAGAGGAAAACAGTTTTTGTACTTACTTTCCTCACTTGCCTAGAGAAAAACAGCTCTTATACTCACTTTCCTCACTTGTCTAGAGGAAAGTAGTTTTTTATTCAGGCATGTCCAAGTGTCAGCTCCCAGTGTTCTCTCCTGCCTGTCTGATTAATCTGGGCATCTTGGGGCAATGTAGCAATTGCCTCATGTACACAGACAACCATCTCCTCCTACCACCCAACACTACAACCTGTGAGAGATGCACTTATCTAGCCAAACTGGAGGTAAAGCTCTCTCCAACCAAGACTGAACTTGACAGTCAAGAGGAGAAGGTAAACACTTGCACCACACCACACTCATCACATAGTCCCACTAAACCTAAATCACCAAAATCCACACATAGAAACACAAACAAATTGGCGGAGGCTCTCAATAATAATCTGCTCAAGCAAAAGAGACTTCCAAAGCAGAAATGCAAGCAACCTCCACCCCCAACACAACCCAAATGACACACAGCCCACAGACTCAGTGTGCCACTCAACCACAGCCCATAAGGCAAAACAACGTACCCAACACACTAGTCATAGGTGACTCTATAGTCAGGCACACTGATGTCCCACTCACCAGGCTAAACAAGGAGAAGGTTACTGTCAGCTGCCTGTCGGGTGCCAAGATCCACCACGTAACCCACGCACTCAGGTCACTCCACAACAAGTACAAATATGACTCTGTCATTGTCCATGTTGGTGTGAATGACCTGAGATGTACCTCCCTGGACTACATGAAAAGAGACATGGAAGAGCTCTCCAATCTTGTAGCCCAGGCAGGTATGTCCCTAGCACTGAGTAGCATCCTGCCATTGCCCAGAATGATACCGCAGTACAAGGACAAAATGATTGACTTCACCAATTGGCTAAGCTTCTGATGTCATTCTAAGGGGATACAGTATCTGTCTGCCTGGGACGACATGGTCGACAGACCACGATGCTTTGCCAGAGATGGCCTGCACCTGTCACCCCTGGGATTCCGGATACTGGCTAAGGCTCTTGCTGCCCCTATAGTGCCTTTTGGAGGCAAGGTTCAAATGACAAATTCACCACTGTAACAGGAACAGGCAAGCAAAAACTGAGGGTAATGCTATTCAATGCTAGAAGTCTAAACCTCAAAATGCACTCCCTTGATGCACTCCTTAAAATGGAGAACATCGATATCTGTGCAGTGACTGAGACCTGGTTCAAGGGTCCAGAAAGCACCCTTGCATTACCAGGCTATAACTCATACCACACTTTTTGGCAACCTAACCTGGACCGGAACACCAAAGACGGAGGTGTGTCCATATTCATTAAGGATATCCACACCTCCAGGCTAGTTGCTCAGCATAATGCATCCGAGGTTATCCATGTGCAACTAATTCTGGGCAAAACTGCAATCCAAATTGTAGCTTGCTACAGATCCCCCACCATGCCCCAGGATTCCCACTCTTCTTTTCTTGATATACTGGAAATTATTAGGGTTCAAACAAACACCCTAATAATGGGCGATTTCAATTACCCCACCATTAATTGGGAAAACTACTCATGTACCAACTCTTTCGCTTAACGCTTTCTGGAATTTATAAATTCCAATGCCCTGGATCAACTTATCCACACCCCCACCAGAGGCAACAATATCCTAGACCTAGTCATTACCAACATGAGTGACCGATGTTCCACACCTGAAGTCAACTCCTCATTGGTCAGATCCGACCATAAGCTAATCACCCTAGATATCCACATCCCGCCCCCACCCCCCATTAAGCAAATCATGGTAAAATATTTCTCCAAAGCCAACTTCATGCTTCTTAAGACAGAAGTGGCGAACTTCATGACACCCATGTAGATGGACAATACAGTTACGACTGCTGAATCCCACACAAATGCACTCTATAAGCACTTACACAAGTGCATGGATCGTGCTATTCCAAACAGAACCAAGATGCTATCCTCCAAAAAAAGGAAGCCAATCTGGTGGTCCCCTGCCATAAACAAACTCTACAACAGAAGGAAGAAACTGTTGCAAAAGAGAGTAAAATCCCATGAGTGGAGGAGTTCCCTAGTCAGCCTCAGTAAGAAGCTGAGATCCCTTATAAGATCCTCCAAAGCTAGCTACAAAAATAAAATCACCACTGAGTCTAGGGACAACCACAAAACATTCTATAGCTATGTCAAGAATCTCAATGGCAAAATCCAGATCTGCTCTGAGTTACAGCACAACATCATGAAAATTACAGAACCAACTGATATTGCCAACGTCCTGGCAGATAGGTTCAGTGCTAACTTTACCCCCCTCTCACCCCTAAAGGGCCCATATCTATACATGAAGAATGCAGAGTCCCTGTAATCACAATTATGCAGGTAAAAGCTGCACTCTCTAAAGCCAAAAACACAGCATCCATGGGACCAGACTACATCCCAGGCTGCGTTTTACATGAACTTCAGAACTAACTGGCTCCCCACCTAAGCACCATGTTCAATCATAGCCTCACATCAGGCTTTGTGTGAACTGAATGGTGCACAGCAACAGTTATCCCACTCCACAAAGGGGGAACCACCACTGATCCAGGTAACTATCGCCATATTAGCCCGATGAGCCTGGCCTGTAATGCCATGGAACGTATCATCATGGAACTCATAAACAAAGACGTTGGTAACCTCCAAACTATGGACCCCACCCAGTTCGGGTTTGTGAAAGGCAGATCATGCCTCCTGAACCTGATCGACTTCTTTGAGGAAGTCACTAATGCTGTAGACGAGAGTAAGGTGGTTCACACAGCCTATCTTGACCCCACCAAGGCTTTCAACACCATCCCCACATTCTGGAATTATAGCTAAACTCACTAAACTAAGTATAAATCCCTACATCACAAGATGGGTTGTCAGTTGGCTCACTGACAGAACCCACACTGTAAAAGTTGCAGACTCCAAATCTGACTTCAAACCAGTGACAAGTGGAGTACCACAGGGTTCAGTCCTGGGACCTCTCCTGTTAGGTATCTACTTTTCTGAAATACAGGCTAACACAGAAGGCCTTTGGCTAACGAAGTTCACAGATAACTGCAAACTAGGAGCCATGTTTGAGTCCCCAAATGATGTGGACATCCTACAGAAGGGCCTCACTGAGACAGATGCCTGGTGTCAGAGCCATGGCCTCAAGCTCAATGCCAAAAAGTGCACTGTCATCCCCTTTGGTAAAAGCTCTGTACCCATGAACTACTATATAGGCAGCAGTCTGTTTAACGCTGAATGTGTGATAAGAGACCTGGGGACCAAGGTGGACAGTAGTCTCTCCTTTGATAATCACATCGCCACAGTAGTCAGTAAATCCTTCTACGTGGCACACCCTGTCACAAAAGGGTTCTCATCTAGGAAAAAAGAGGTCATTGTTCCCCTCTACTTGACACTCATTAAACTCATTATAGAGCACAACGCCCCTTTTGGAATGTACCTCACAAGACATCTGCAGCAGCTGGAAAGGCCACAGAAGTACCTCACAAAGAGGATTACTGGCCTCAAACAGATGCCCTGCACTGACCATCTCAAAAAACTCCAGCTTTACTCCATAGCATATCGCCTACTCCGAGGTAATCTCTGCCTAACACATAACGTTATGTCAAACCCAGAGCTGTTGGACATGCTACACCTAAAGAAAACCCAATCCCTCCAAGCTACACACTCTGGGGACTTAAACCTTGTCACCACAATAAACAGGACATGCTGGAGGGATAGATTCCTGTCCCAGAGACTTCCCATACTCTGGAACAAGCTACCCATCTATGTCAAGCAAAGTTCCTCATTAGCACTCTTCAAGAAAACTCTTGATGAGTGGATGGGAAATAGGAAATACACCCTGGGGATCACTTCGGTGGCTCTGCTTGACAGGGGCACAGGAAAATAACTGTCTTGGGTGGCGTAAGCCAGGGAACCTTGTTGGCTAGGCTTACTTAGGCCCTTGGGCCGATAGCCTAGTACCTACCTACCTATGACAATGAGTTAGTGTGCACATGTTCTGAAATATCAGGCACTAAAGGGTACATAAAGGTGGCATCATGGTCATCTGCTGACAAAAAGTAATGCGTCATCCCTCTCTTGCTGCTACATGATCAGATCTCTGAACATAACCAAGTTGTTATGCGTTTGAGACTTGGATGTCAAGAAATTCACCTTGAGAGTGAAGTGAACTGTGTATTGTGAGTACAGAGTAATGCAAAGAAAACAGAAAAATCAAATGCTATACTCAGTAAGTGAACAGACAACGGCAACATATAACACAAACTTCTGGAATGGATACCTTCCCTAGCCATGGTCAGCATATGCAAACATCACATGAGAAAACAGATGAGGAAATAGACAACACACACACACACATACATACACAGACACACAAAAACACATACACAAGCCTCAGCATCTTTTTAGCTCAATGAAATTCTGATTAAGGTACTGGGTCATATCCAAGAGTACATTCAAATACACAGTGGAGACAACAATCCAGATAGTCACCTTATTTTTATTAATTATTAAAATTTCTTATTGTAGATTTTGATTGCATTAAATGTGATACCTTGGAGCTTTTCTCCCTGGCCTCCATTGAAAAAGGGCACCTATGCCCAGTCAAACCTTCCCAGTAAACAAATTTCAGCAAATAAATAAATAAATAAAAACTTGCACAGTATGACTACAGGAAATTATGTTGGCTGCCCAGTCTGGGGTGTAAGAGGACTATCACCACTGCCCAGGCACCTGGACGAGAACATCAGCATGCAGAGCAACATCAGGAGCACACAGGAGGTAGGCGGAGTCATAATGCCTCAGACAAGTGGAACAGCAATGTACACCACAAAGCTACGTGTTATGAGAAGTGGCACAAAGCTACATAATGTGAGAAGTGGCACAAAGCTATGTAATGTGAGAAGTGGTACAAAGCTACGTAATGTGAGAAGCTGCCATGCATACAGCAGAACCAGTAGCAGAGCCTGACTCAGTAACACAGAGAGAGGAAGCCTTTCCTGACCCTGAAAAAGGAAGAGACAGAAGTGATGGGGACATGGCCTGCTCATCTCTCCTGGGGGCTGGGGAGGGTAGTGGATGTTCAGAGAGCACAAAGGGAAGTGTGATTACTCCAATGGAGACATGGGGAAACCACTTCCTGTACTTAAGGGAAGAGGACGTGCTGCTTGCTGGCAATGTCCCTTGTGGAAGAGAGGTATGACCAGTGCAGACAGCCCACTGCATGTCCCCCTTTAGCTCTGTAAGTCAAATAGCCATAAAGGATAAAATGTAGGCCAGATAGAAACCTTTGAATCACCCCTACTAAATAATGCCCCCTTGCAGTCAACTCTCACCCTTGTGATGGGGAACAAATGGGACAATTCTCTAGGCAGAGGATGATGCTCAACAGGCAGTGGGGTCAAGGTGTAAAAAAAAAAAAAAAGAAATGGTAAAGAGATATATGTACCCTGGGTGTATAGTGATGTGACAACTAAAGGAAAGCTGAGCAGTTCAGTCTAGTTTAAAGGTGGCATCAGATATCACCACATATTTAAATGTATATTAAAGGCATAACACTGCAATTATCTCCCCAGGAAAGAGAAGATGCACAGAACATACTTGGAATTTCAATCGGTAGCAGTATTAACATAACTGTCAGACCATCAGTGTTTCATAATCTCTGCTGTGATGGAGTTAATTGATCCTGTCCATGACCCATTTAAATGTGATCAGCACTCGGACTAGGCTCAGGTGCTTCTGTAGAACTTCCCCACCACAAAGAAATGGCTTTGGTGGTATTTACACTACCTGACAGGGGTCAGCTGTGCAGGATCAGTGGCAAAAATTAATGGGCAGCTATGTCATGGTGTGACTGGCCATAGCAAGAAATACAGTGAACTAGACACAACCATACACTATGACAAAAATATCTTACAAAGAGATGACAGTGCAGCAAAGAGCAATAAATCCCTGACTGCTATCCAGACAATCAAGGTTAAAAATCAGGTAAAGGATGACAGAAGTGAGCATCCATCCTGAAGGAAGGGAAGGATTCTGATCCACCTTGGTAGTTACACCTGCTGGAGAAACAGGTGTACAGCATGTAGGGAAAGAGCACAGAACATGCATGCAAATCTCCAAACCTGTGATTGCATAGCAATCTTCACTGTGTCATGTAAGATCATGCATGATCAAGAATAATGTATACTCAATACTGAATATGCAAAAACTTGCACCACCACACTATACCAGCATGCAAACAGCTGCACAGATGCAGCTGTACCCTGTAGGAACAAGTGTAGGGCAAACCCCATAAACAAACCCACATCATGGAACCATATCAACAAGCTTTATAATAAAAGGGAAAAGCATTTTGACCAAAATTAAAAAGAATGATTTCCAGAATGCTAGAACCCTTGTCACTGAAATAAACAAACAACTCAAGAGCTTAAGAAAATCCACCAAAACCAAGTTTGAGGCTAAAATTGCTACACTAGCCAAAGACAGTCACAAGGCATTTTTAGTTGTTTGTAATCTCAAAAGCACAATGCAGCAATGTGCTAAGCTGATTGTGGATGATATTACCTACACCAGAGAGGCTGATGATATAGCAAACGTACTTGCCAATAATTTTACCTCTGTCTGTCTTTCAAGATAGTCCTGAAACTGGCTCACCTCCTGCTATCACAGAAGACCAAGTCCTAAAAGTGCTAACAAAAACTAAAAATACTGCATCAATATGCCTAGATGCACCTTAAACAGTATGAAGTAGAATTTAGCCACATCCCTAACAACACTGTCCAGTCTCAGCCTCCATAGAGGTTTTGTACCAAGTGAGTGGAGAACAGCTACAGCCATTTCCCTGCATAAGGGGGGACCTTCCACAGACCCAGGCAATTATAGACCCAAAATTCTGCCCAACCTCACATACAAAGCAATGGAAACACTTATCCTGGATCTAATCAATCAAGGTATAGAGAACTTCCAAACACTGAACCCATCTCAGTCTGGATTCATCAAGGGCAGGTCATGCTTACTCAGTCTGGTGGATGTTTTGTAAAAGGTCACCAAAGCAATGGATGAAGGCAAAATGGTGCACACCATATACCTTGACCTGGAAAAAGCTTTTGACACAGTTCCACACTCAGCCATAGTAAAAAAGCTAAATAAACTAGGAATAAAATTCCTATGTTACCTGCTTTATCCCATGCATGTGCCCCCATCAAATTATCAATGGTATGATCTTAGTTATTCTCATTAGGGGTAATATATAATTATTGACCATGGATAGATGAGACCAATCTCTACCAAAATGGGTTAGGTTAATTTAAGCACAAAAGGGAAATTGGCTAGGTTTAAAATGGCCTGCAAGGGCAACTATCCTAGTACTTACCTATGAACCTATAAAAGGAAAAGGTGGGATAAGGGAGTAGCATGATCTGCCACCAAGGGAAGGAGTTAATGCATACACAGGAAAACCTGAAACTCTTATGGAAAATGGCCCGTGAGTCTCAACTCTCACCTCTAGCCTAGGCAATAGCTGGCACTTACTAAAAAAAGGTATTCTCCTCTGAAAAGAGGAGAGAAATCTTTTCCCACAAGGCAAAATGTGTGATGCTAAGCTGAGACTGATGTTTACCTGTTACTATAGAAAAACTGCAAAGGGATGTAGACAGGGGCCTGGTCCACAGAAATTGTATAGATGGGAACCAAATATCCAAGCAATGGTCTGTTCAAGACAGGAATTCCACATATTTAAAAAGACAGATTACTCTGCTCAGTATGGGGTATGAATGCCAAAGAGGCCAAGGCCTGAAGAAAGCCTGAAGCAAGGCCAGGGATACAGACAAGGAAGGTCTGTAAATTCAGTGAAAATGATACTGAAAAAAGAACTTTAGTGAGCTATTTAAGTTTGGTTTAATTTGTGCAAGCAGCTTTTAGGCATTCTATAAAAGTCAGAGTATGGTACTACATTTGTTTTGTGCAGTGAAATGAAAGCAACTGAAGGCAGAAAATGCATGCCATTTGAATTACCCACTGTGTGTCCTGATAAGACACCACAGTGATGGTCTAATATGCACAACATCTGAGTTTATATTACTCTTGTAAGTTAAAGTGAATTTAAACTGTAGATGGTGCACTAAAGGGGAAACACTGTGCTTACAGAAGCCTTAATTAGTGTAGCTGACATACCTGTACAGAAAAGTTTCTTGACTGGGTAATAATAATGTCTGTGTTCAGAAGCTGACTGTGTGTTAAGAAAGGTTCACCTATGCCACATAGGAAAGAACATTTCTTATTTTTGTTCACTGAACTGAGTACTTATAAAGCAATATATTAATAAATATATTAATAAATCAGCATGTACATTTATTCCAGAAGAGCTTAAAATGGCATCTGCAACAACTAGGGTAACAGTGACCATGTTGAAGTTGCATAGAGTGGGGAAGAAACCAATCATTGTTGAATGAAATTCTAAATAATGGCTAGGTTCTGAGCATGAAGAAGTGAAATAACGTATGTTAAACCAAGTTTAAAAAGTGCATGAAAAACAATAGTGGAATTACAGATACTGTTGAATGGTTTACTAAAGTAGTGATTGCTGAAAGATAACTTAAAAAATGAGTGAATGTAGTAAGCTGCTGAGAGAAATGTACTGGGGAGGGGAGAATGTTCTTGCAAGTGGAAGCACATCCTTAAGAAATTACTGAAGTTGGGTATATGTAAGAAAGTGTCATTAGCATATACATAGTATCAAAATTGGTATGCGCAAAAAAGTGAAGCAATAACTGATGTAAAAGTATTGAAAGAATTGTGTAGCATCACAAAGTCTGTATCTACCCACAGGAATTTGTTGGAAAACATTGCTAATGAAGCTTGCAATACTACAAAAAGTGTTTGTGCTAGTAATTATAGAAGCAGGCAGAGTATAAAGTTGCTTTTACTGGAAGCTGCAGTAACAAAAAGCAACATACTGAATAAATACTGATATAAGTGAACTGTGACCAGAAAGTCTTTTTTTATGAAGGCATCAACAGTTGAAAATTATCTTCAATCGTTGTGCAGTGTAATGTTTACAAGGGAACCCCAGGTAAATGAAGTGTAACAGAGGTATTATTTGTGCCAAAACAGTGTGAGTACTATTTCAAAATAAATCCTGTGTTTGTTGCTCTGTGGAAGAAATTTGTATCTGGAATAGAAGTAAGTACTCCAGATACAAATTTCTTGTATCTGGAATAGAAGTAAGTACTGGGCGGCCACGGTGGTGCAGCAGTTAGTGTTGCCATCTCACAGCAAGAGGTTCTCTGGTTCGATTCTCGGCTGGGGTGCCTTCTGTGCGGAGTCTTCATGTCCTCCCTGTGGTCACTTGGGTTTCCTTTGGGTGCTCTGGTTTCCTCCCACATCCCAAAGACATGCTGTAGGTAGATTGGACACTCTAAATTGGCCCTAGGCGTGAGTGCATGCATGTGTGTGCCTTCTGTGGAAGGTTGGGTGCCGGGCTGGCAACTCGACACTGTAAAACTCCACTGCCAATCATGAGCGGACAGGTGATCCACTGTGGCAACCCCTAACTGGGAAAAGTCGAAAGAAGAAAAAGAAGAATAGAAGTAAGTACTGATACATTCTGAGGCAGAGTAGTTTGTAAACTAATACAGAAATAAAAAATTTAAAGAAGTTACAATGGCATAAACAACATGAAACCGATGTATAAGAATTCTAAGTAAATTAAGGTAGTGACCTAGTTAATAAATGTGGTACTTGCATGAACATGGACAATTAGCAGGACAATGTGCTATAAATTATGATAAAGAAACCTCATAAACATTACGGGTTATAGGACACAGTTTGGCTGATAAGATGAGAAACAAAATAAATAAATAAATAGAGCAAATAACATCTTTGCCAAAGATAAAAATGTATTTCAAAACAATACTGAAAAATGAAATACCCTTACAGCTAGGCATATTATCATTGTGAATGTCATGGTTTACTAGCTGCTTGACAAGCTGTTTTATGGTTTCATAAACAGGTTTCTTATTTCTGTAATACTGGAATAAGCATAGGTAAGAAGAGACCTGACTTCTTTAAGGTAGTAAAGCTCAGGTGTGCAAACGGCTACAGAAAACATTTTAACAAAGCAACCAAGAGTGGGTTCTGCTGTTGCGCTAAATGAGAAGTCAATCTAAACGATAATTGAAGAGTTCATACAAATTGGAAACTCGGTTAAAAATAAAACTGACAAACACAGGCGTTTGGTAGCTGATTTAAAAAAAAAGGCCAGATAGGACAAATAGCTGACCTTAAGCATTTGGAAAGTAAATTATATAGGGAGTTGGACACTGAGTTCTAAGAATGTTGTAACAAGGTGATATAGTTGTGTATACGCAAAGTCACACCCTAACTGAAAGTCTGAGCTTAGTAAACAAATATGGAACATAAAGGAAACTGGGTTTCACATGGAGTGTGAACTACAATAGGTAAAAGAAACATTGACTCCAATGAACTTCACCAAAAATGGACTCAAAATATAAAGCTGCAGGAGGAAGTGGCTGGTGTAGTTTATAAATACAAAGGTTTCTTCTGAAAGTCACAACAGTGTGTCTTATACCAAGAGGTGTATATGCAAAATGAAGCCTTTGGGGGTGGTGAGGACTAAGACACAAGAGACTGTCAGTATGGAAAAGGCTCTTGCTGAAAAGATGAATAAGCCACAGTTAACAAAGGAAATGCAGAACGTTTTTATGTAGTACCTGGTTCAGAACCTGACAAAGTAAGGTGATCTGTGCTGAAGGGTTTTGGTGTGAAAAGGGAGTTCATAGAAGAAGGGTATGAAAAATATGTAGCCGCTTATCACTTTTATTTTTCTCTAAATCAAATTATTGTAAATATCATTTGTCACCTTTACAGTGTAACTTTTTTCTGGTTTTTGGATCTTTTCTCCTTGGCTCCCACAGAAACTGAGTCGTATCCAATTTTCAAAACATAAGCTCAAAAAAAAAAAAAAAAACTTCGAAATCTCAAAACATGACTTAAAATTTCTTTCTAGGGCAGTGAAAGGCTTTTGATCACAGACGTTGTCACAAGCACAATTCTATCAGTGCAGAAATATGAAAATGTCTAATTACCACAGTTTACAAAATTACACCCTCATTAAGAATCACATTTAGTTGTCTGCTAACATATTTCAGCTTTGTTCATTAGACTATATTCTGATACATCACTCTTAGACTGTATTATTATTAATATTATTATTATTATTATTATTATTATTATTAACAGTTCTAATGTATAAGGAAATACAAGCCTTGGCTTGAACTTGAACAGATGTCCTTCGGGACAGCATTCTACTTAAACTAGCAGCTCTGCCGCTGAAGCACAATGGACTCATACATCCCCTGAGACACAATGGACTGGTATATCCCCTAAGGCACAATGGACTCGTATATCCCCTGAGGCACAATGGACTCATATATCCCCTGAAGCACAATGGAATTGTATATCCCCAAGTACTGTAATCTTTCTAAATTCATAAGTCCACTTGTTGCACAAAATAATTAGTCATTGGAATGAAACAGTAGTATGGTGTGCACATATTAGGAAATATATGCAAATACAAATAAAAATATTAAATGGTGTGTGATTGTAAAACTTGCATTAAAGGCATGGCAATAACGTAATATAATACTCAATGGAATTGCTAGGAGCAGGGAGAAAGACTCAAGACAAAACAGAATTGGGCATCTAATCAAAGAAGAGAGAGGCTAGAAATATCAAAAGAGGGAGAATGTTGAATAACTGAATCTATACAACATGGCTCAGATAAACAGCAAAGATAAAGGATCATTAGAGGGTTTACACACTATAAAGATTATTGTACTGACACAAACAAGTGCACTGTTCATTGTACAGTATGTTAGAACTATTTATCTCACCGTGACAGTAGCTAGTAGACCCTCAGGTACATTAGCAACAATGATGCCAATAAGGAAAATGACGGCTTCCAGCCAGGTGTATCCAAGAATGAGGGACAAGACGAAGAAGCTGACACCCAGGAAAACTGCCACACCTGTAATAATGTGGATAAAATGCTCAATTTCTGTGGCAATGGGTGTCTGACCCATCTCAAGTCCTGAGGCCAATGTAGCAATGCGTCCCATCACAGTTCGATCTCCTGTTGCCACCACTATACCCCGAGCTGTACCTGTAAAAATTAAAAAAGGCCCTGTTAGAAATGTTACCTCCCAAACTTTATGTAAAAACAGTTCTTAATTCAGTAAGTCTTATGTTCAATAACTTTGTGCAGAGCATAGGTGGCAAACTCATTCATGGTCTCTGTTGAGGTCCAGAGTTTCTGCCACATTGAGCATTGAACTATATCGCAGAGGTCCTAACTTTGCATTTAAACTCAGTGTGAATTGAAGCCTAAGACTTTCCTTAACCATTGCCAAGTTTTAGACAATTTTAGTATGCTCTCAAAAAAGATTTCATAAATTCAAAAAGATTTTAGAACTCAAAAGCATAAAAAAGAAATACATATGTATCTATCTCTAGCACTTTGTCTCTCTCATTGTGTGTGTGTGTATATATATATATATATATATATATATATATATATATATATATATATATATATATATATACATACATATATATATAGGTTTACTATCAAATGATTGAAACTTACCTTAACTTCATACATAAGGTTAAGGTTAAAATTGCAAAAGTTTAAAACTGTGAGTGGAACTCCCGTTGCCTCTGAAACATCAACATGTAGCTTGCATTCATGGTTTTGAGCTTTGCTGTTTACAACTGGATCACACTACAGTGGGGATAGGGAATCCTAACCTTTTTCTCACTGTAGTGCAGTCTCTGAGTTAGAATATATAATTATCAGGGGGTGTGGGGGGGTGCAGGAGGGCTTACCCCACTGCAAAACATTTATGGGGCATCTTTGGCTGTCCAAGTAAGTTGGGTAATGTCGATAATGTCTAATTCGACATAACAACATTACTAGGTTTGTTGTAGTGAGCAGACAGTCTGCACAATTTAGTCATTTCAGTTCAAGTAAGTCATTACTCGCAAAACTGATTTGCAGAACTCTGATAGTAAACCATATATATATATATATATATATATATATATATATATATATATATATATATATATGGGTCTACTTTGTTTCGTTGAATCTCATTTCACCCCAACCACATCGCTGAAAACACAAATAACTGAAAACACATTTCACTGAATCTCATTTTACTGAACTGCAGTTAGTATATATGGCACCGTGTAGAGTACTGTAAGTCAAGTAAAAGGTACATGCCCTTTTCTCCACTGTAGTATGATCCTGGAGTTAGTATATATAGTTAGGGGGGGTCTGGAGGGCACAGCCCCCCACTTATTTTGAGTACATATTGTCTTCCAGAGAGAGTTAGTTATTGGTGTTGTAACTATGCATGTTTAAAATGTATTGTTTTGAAGTTTTTGGTAAAATACAATATAAAACAAACAAGGTGGGGGGCTGTGACTCTAACCCCACCCCGCCAACTATATATACTAACTCCAGGATCACACTACAGTGGGGAAAAGGGCATATACGTTTTACTTGCCTTACAGTACTCCACACAGTGCCACATATACTAAGCTCAGTTCGGTCAACTGAGATTCAACGAAACAAATTAGACCCATATATATATATATATATATATATATATATATATAGATAAGTTATGTCTTACCATAACATCTCATCTGTGTTGTAGATCTTTATTCATTCATTTCTGTTAGAACTTCGGTTCCATCCTCGGAACCGACATGGCCGTTACCAAGCTCGCATCAGCCAAACACTCTCGGCTAAGACCTACCCACAATGCCCCTGTCATAGTCTCTTCAGATCAAGTTTGCCTGCCATTATAGTATAGAAGTAATAATAGTGATAGTAGGAGGCTCTGACTGAGCAGATACCTTAACTAATAAGGAAATCCTTAAGTCCACCAGGAGTCCAGGCAGGGGGAAGGAGGGCAGGAAGTAATGAATGAATAAAGATCTACAACACAGATGGAACATTATGGTAAGACATAACTTCTTTATCTGATGTTGTAAATCTTTATTCATTCCTTACTGTTAGGACTGAGTTCCCAGCTACTTGAGTCCTGGGTGGCCCTAAGGAAGGACATTACTGAGCACCATAGAACCAAAAGATGCTCGTCTCCTGGAGGCCAAATCCAATTTGTAATGAGTGATAAAGGTATGATGTCTTGCCCAAATGGCTGCTGTGCAGATATCATCCATAGAGGCTCTGGAATGAAAAGCCACTGAAGTAGACATCAATTTAGTAGAGTGAGCCTTTATTTTGGAAGGTAAGGACACTTTGTTTTGGTGGGAGATGAAAGTAATGGCGTTCCTGAGCCAAGAAGATAAAGTTATTTTGGAAACAGGCTTACCTATTCTGGGTCCTGCAAAGGCCACAAACAATTGATCCGTTTTTCTGAAAGATTTAGTTCTGTCCAAGTAGAAATGAAGTTGCCTATGAACATTGAGGGTATGCAGAAGGTATTCCCCTCTATTTGAATGGTGGGAAAAGAAAAACGGTAGGTCAATAGATTGATTAATGGAAAAAACAGAAATGACCTTGGGGAAAAAGTAGGGGTCAGTATGTAGGGACACTCTTTCCCAATGAAAAATCAAGTAAGGTCTCTTGACACTCAAGGCCTGCAACTCAGATACTCTTCTTGCTGAGGTAAAGGTTACTAGAAGTAGAGTTTTCCAAGACAAAAATTTAATATCACAGGAATTAGAAGGCTTGAATGAAGGACTTGTTAATGACTGAAGCACCAACCCCAAGTCCCATGGTTCTATAGGAGGCTTGACTGGAGGTTTAATATGTAATACTCCTTTCATGAAGGTTTTACCCAGACAGTGTGACATGACAGAAGAATTGTCAATTCCATTGTGAAAGTTTGCAATAGCTGCTAAATGCACTATAACTGTCGATGCTGAAGCTCCTGTGTGCAACAGGGTAGTGAGGTATTGAAGGATCTTCTGAATAGGTATGGAAAAGGAGTTTATGTTATGTTCTTTGGCCCATCTAGAGAACCTAGTCGACTTACTGGAATAAATTTTTCTGGTGGACAGTTTGTGCGAAGCCAGAAGGATCTTGTGAACAGGGGATGAAATATCAGGTAGCCTGGCAATCATCGGAAGTAGAGAAACCAAGCTGTGAGCTTGAAGCTGTGGAGATTGGGGTGAATCAGTCCCTGAGGATGAGACAGCAGACCTTGGGATTGATCCAGGATCCACGGGCTGTGAATCAGGTGAGGCCATAGGAATGGGAACCAGACTTGATGGGGCCAATAAGGGGCAATGAGGATCACTTTGCTTTTCAACCTTAGAGCTTTCTGTAGAAATTTCGGGATGAGGGGAAATGGGGGAAAGGCATACAGTAGACCCGGGGGCCAATCGTGCATCAGAGCATCCCTCGGTGACCCCCCCTGGGGGGGTTAGGGCAAAAAAAACTTCTGCATTTGTTGTTTAGTAGAAGCAAACAGGTCGCAGCAAGGCCTGCCCCAGCAGCGGAAGATTTGAACCCCTATAATTGGGTCGAGGGACCACTCATGAGGCATCAATATGTTCCTGCTCAGATTGTCCGCAATAAGATTGGAACTCTCGGGAATGTGCGTTGCTATGAGAAAGTGGCTGGAAGCCATCACCCAATGCCAAATTCTCATGACCTGGTTCCACCTTGTTTGTTGATGTACCAGATGACTTACATGTTGTCCGACTGAATTGCAAGGGTCCCGGAAGGAAGGAATGTGTGGAACTCTTGCAATGCTAAGAGAACTGCCTTCAATTCCAGGACATTTATGTGCAAATTGTCCTCCATGGGGGACCAGGTGCCCCGGACTGTCTTTCCCTGGAAATGCCCCCCCACCCCCACCCTAACAGGGAAACATCTGTGGTCACCGTGGCCCTGAGCTGGGGGAGACAGAATGGTCGACATCAAAGATTTGATTCTGGCTTCATCCACCAAAGCATTTGTTTCTTGCAAAGATTTGTAAGACCTATCATGTGTTCGAGTGGGTGAGTTAAAATCAACCATTGTGATGAAAGGAGCCACTGCAATAGTCTCATGTGCAATCTCGCCAGTGATACCAAGATAATGGTTGCTGCCATAGAGCCCAATAGTTTTAGTACAAGGTGTGCTGGCATGAATGTCTGTGGGTGGAGGACTTCAATCTGGTTTCTTATTTTTGAAAGCCTGTGAGGAGGGAGGGAAGCTAGACAGGACATTGTGTTGAAGATCACTCCAATGAATTCCAGTGCTCTTGCTGGAGATGTGTGATTTGTCCATGTTGATTGTGATACCTAGGTGAAAAGCAAGGCCTTGAGTGTAGGAGAGACTGAGGATGAGAAGATTCCTGGTCGTGGTGGTAAGGAGCCAATCGTCTAGATATGGAAACACCTGGAATCCTTGTAGTTGGAGATGAGCTACTATGACTGCCATGCATTTGGTGAACACTCTGGGGGCTGTCGAGAGACCAAAGGGCAGTACCCTGAACTGATAATGATTGGCTCCCAGCTGGAAGTGGAGAAATCTCCGGGAGTGTTTGTCCATCTTTATGTGGTAATACACATCCTGGAGGTCTATAGAGAACATCCAGTTGTCCTTCCCCAGAAAGGGGAGAATGGACTGCACCATGACCATCTGGAATTTTTGAGGTTTGATGAATTTGTTTAGTAAACTGAGATCCAGGATTGGTCTCCAGTCCCCTGCCTTTTTTGGCACTAAAAAGAACCTCGAGTAAAAGCCGGATCCTCTCTGGTCTGATGGGACTGGTTGGATGAATCTTTTTCTTAGCAGCTTTTTGATTTCTAAGGCTGCAACCTCCCTCTGACCAGGGGGGACATCAGGAATTCATTTTACAGGTCTGAGAGTGAGGTTGAAAGGGATATTATCCTCTGCACCTAAGCATCCACTGTTATGAGTTGGCAGGCCTGTAGGTACAGGGAAAATCAACCACCGACTGCTTCCAGAGGAAAGCAATCGGGCTGCTGTTCAGGAGCACTGGAAGGGTCTGCCACAGAAGGAATCTCTAGCTTCCTGGTTACATGGACCCCCTCTGCCTCGAAAGGGGCATCTCCCAGATGAGTTGCCCCATCTGCCCCGGAGGATTACTCATCACGAGTGTCACGAAAAGATCCTTGGGACTTCTTGAACCACAATTTTCCTCCCCTCTGATTCCTGGAGTAGGGCTTCTGAGGGGTGGAAAAACATATGCCCACAGCAGACAAGGTCTTTCTGTCCTTCTCACTACGTGAAAGTGTGTCTCTTACTTTGGAAACAAAAAGGGAAGATTCATCAACAGGCACATTGACAAAGGAAGATTTAAAGGGGTCCACGAAGTCACACAAATGCATCCAAGCATGCTGTCTCATAACAATGACCGATGCAGCTGCTTGAGCTGCCTCCTCGGTAGTGTGAGAATTCAAGCACATCGAGGAGTTCAAGATTTATTCCAAGGTAGCTAGCTGAGAGGCAACCATATCATGCACCTCCTCAGGCAGTACCTCCACCAAAGAGGCAGATATTTCTTAAATCAGGTCTCTTTGGAAATAAGTAAAGTGTGCCAGGTAATTCAGTGACTGAATGGCAAAGGTCACTGAAGCATAGGTCCACTTTCCCAGTCTGTCCATAGCCTGAGACTCCCTCTTCGGGGGATGGACAGTGGAACTATCTTCTGCCAGTTTCCTCTTGGTGGCCGCCACCACCACAACCATGGAATCAACTACCAGTTGTTCGGACCAATTGGGCTGGTCTTCCAGGGTGGACAAAATTTTATCTGGCCTGTGGGGGACGGGTTCTATGTTGTCCAGGGCCTTCCAGGCACGCTGCACAATAAGTCGAATGAGCTCATATGCAGGTGGGATCACCCAGGAAGTAGATGGCCAAGCATGAAAAGCCTGCAAGAACACTGATTCCTCTGAAGAAGGGTTGGAGGGCTTCTAGTCTCCCCTCTGCTTGAGGACCTTGAGAATGTCTCCAAATGGGATGTCTTCCAGGGGAGATAAAGGGGACCCTTCTCCCTCATCACAATCTGTGTCTTTGGTGATAGATTCCTTGGATTAATCCAGATGCTTCCTCTTGCAAAGTTTCTTCCAGGGTGGCTCCCCAGTGGGATCTTCTGAGGAGGACTCCGGAGAAAGGGTTCCCTTGAAGAGCAGGTCTTGCGTCTCCCATGCTTGAGGTTCCAGAGTAGGAGGGTGAGACAGCTGCAAGCTAGATGGGGGTTCTGGTTCCGATGCCAGTGGTGTCAACTGTGAGCCTGTTGAAGCCAGGACCCTCTCCATCACCTGGAAAGCAGGCCTATCCAAGGAGGGATGAGAGCCCAGAACCAAGAAGGACAATCCAGAAACTGGGGTCACACCCTGCCCCAATGAGCCCATCTCCAGGTGATGAGCTCCTAGAGGACCAGTAGCTGCCAGGGGAGCTGTGGCCATAGATGGCGCCACAGAAAAAATCGGCGCCGAACTAGGTGCCATGGTGCCGACAGTCAAATCACTGCTCTGAGAGTGTCCCAGTTCCAAAGGAGCCATGGCACCAAGAGTCATCGGTGCCGACAGGGAAGCCTCCACTGTCAGCACCGAGACAGTATGTAAAGGGATGCCCAGCGGTACCGAAGTCTCCGAAACCCAGGTGGAGGTCGGAGGAGGATAGACAGGAGAATATGCAGTGAAAGCTCCCGCTCCAAGGGGGAGGGAAGACCTGGTCTGGGTGGTTAATCCTCTAGCTGCCAGAAGCTGGTCCACAACCCTCACTACATCCTGTTCTGAAAGACTCCTGGTGGATCTGAAGGACGCTGCCATTGGGGAGTCTGGCCTCTCAAGAAAGGGACTATATTGCTGTCCCAAAACAGGGTCATAGGAAGGAGCATACCTAGTTCTTGGAAGGTGCTTGAACTTCTGAACTAAAGGAGTCATTACCAGAGGAGCCGTGGAAGACATCAGCACCATGGATGGGGAAGATGCCGATGTAGGTACAGTAGTCGGGACCTGTGTCACAAAGTCAGCACCGTGGGGGATGGTGCCAAGGTCAGTACAGTGGAAGGACTCTGAGTCAAAATCAAAGGTGGCACCAAGGAAGAAGATAGGGACCCTGGTGCTGAAGTTGTCTGCGCCGACAGCGCGGGAGTAGCCTGGTGTTGACTCAGTTCCGAGGAGGACAGGGATGTTGGAACTGAAAGACTCCATTTCTCCTTGTGTCTCTTAAATGTCTTTATTCTTAGGAGGTGGGGAGACCTCCATCCCAGAAAGGGCCTCTGCAAAGAGTGATTTTAGCATACCCTTAAGGATAAGTTTGTTCTTGCGTTCATCCAACGGATGGTTGCTGAAGCTAAAACAAATGTCACAAGAAAGATTAAGGAGGTCAACACCCAAACAGTAAACACACCGGGCATAACTGTCAGAAGTGGGCAACTTACACCCACACTTATCACATTGTTTGGAAGAAAAACAAGAAAGAGTACCAACAATGTTACTAAGAAATACCACAAGGTAATAGAAGGGCCTACTAAGGTAGGGAGAGAGGGAGGGAGTAGTACCAACGATGGTATAAAGAACTACCAAGGTAGTGGGTAGGGCTTAGTCAGGAAAGAACAAGTTAGAGAAAGGAAATAACTTTAGACAACAAGAAAAAACTAACTTACAACACACTATAGTCGAGAAAACCACAAAAAGCTAACACTTAGCTGAGAGAAGGCTTGGCACGTCTGATGAGGAACGTGGCAAACGAGATCTGAAGAGACTATGAGAGGGGCATTGTGGGTAGGTCTTAGCTGAGAGTTTTTGGCTGCAGCGAGCTTGGTAACAGTAAGGAATGAATAAAGATTTACAACATCGGAGATATATATATATATATATATAGAGAGAGAGAGAGAGAGAGAGAGACAGACAGAGAGAGAAAGAAAGAGAAATGGATATATATTACATATATATATTTCAACATAAAAAGCAAGTGCTCTCAAGTCAAAATCAACTCATGGCGACTCTATGGGTATACCATGTAGGGTTCTCATGCCATATTACGAAAGTACACTGGCAGGCTTTTCTTCCACACAGATACAGCTGCTAACCAAGTTGTGTCCCAACCAGGTTTTGAATCCAGGTCTACCAGCTGATAATCTTGCTTCTTAACGTCTGTGCAATCTGGCTGGAGGATAGATTAACACACGCAGACTCAAATACATACACACACACGCACACACAGCCAGAGCCACACCAAGGTGCATGTGTGTGTATATATATATGGGTATAGGGGCAATTGTCACAGCAGTGAAATACTGACATTAACACTGACACACTAAACTTGAAAACAAATGTCAACATACTTCCGCACATGCTCAAAGTTACTCCTAGAACCATACATATTTTAAAACAGCATTTTTTTCAGTTTGACAAGCCCCCTCTCTCCCGTGCTTCCCCAAACACCCCCCAATAATTATTTACTGCAACTCCAGCATCACACAATCCCCAGGGAAAGAGCATATTCCCTAATCTCTGGGATGCTGCAGTCTTGCACAGTTGTCAGCCATCTGTGTTTTTGACTAAAATCTGTTGACAACACACAGGTTGATTTAATAAATACATAAGTATATATAGATAGATAGGAATATATATCTATATAGTTATATCTATCTATATATATCTATATCTAGATATAGCTCTAGCTATCTATGTCTCTATATATATAGATAGATATAGATATAGATATACACATAGATATCTCTATACATATATATAAATAGATAGAGATAAAGATAGATATAGATATATATACACACACACACACACACACACACACACACACACACAGTAGTAGTAAACAGTGTGTGGGATGTTATTTATAGTTGCTTTGTAGTTTTCAATGTTTTGAGTTTCGATGTTATGAGTTTTAGATGTTATGAAGTTTAGATGTTATGAAGAGTAGATGTTTTGATAGTTAACTATATATATATATATATATATATATATATATATATATATATATATTATGTATATATCTATATATATATTCCATGTTTATATCTATATACAGTGGATACAAAAAGTGTACATACTCCTGTTAAAATGCCAGGCTTTTGTGATATAAAAAAATGAGACCACAATAAATCATTTCAAAACTTTTCCCACCTTTAATGTGACCTATAACCTGTACAATTGAATTGAAAAACAAACAAATCTGTTAGGGGAAAAATGTATATATATATATATATATATATATATATATATAAAAAAAAATGTACTGGTTGCATAAATGTGCAAACCCTTATACTAATACTTTGTTGAAGCACCTTTTATAGGTTCATAGGTTCATAGGTAGGTACTAGGCTATCTGCCCGAAAGCATTTATAAGCCTAGCCAGAATGTGTTGGCTTTTGCCGCCCCCTTAGATTAGTTCCCTGTACCTCTGTCCAGCACAGCCACTGAAGTGATCCCCGGGGTAAAGTTTCTGTTTCTCATCTACTTGTCAAGGTTTCTTTTGAACAGTGTTAGCGAGGAGCTCTGCCTAATGTAGATTGTAATCTATGAGTTGGGTCTTAGATGGGTTTAGAATAAGTTGGGAGGAATTTAGCCATTTTTCTATAGTAGTGAAGGCTTCCTGGGTTATATCTTGGAGTAATTGTAGAGAAGGGGCTGAGCAAATAAGGGTGGTGTGATCAGCATACTGTACTTTATTAGTTTGCTGGGTAGTTGAGGGGAGGTTATTGGTAAAGATGGAAAATAGTAAGGAACCAAGAATGGATCCTTGCGGAACACCTTGCCCCACTGGGAGGAGAGGGGAGAGAGATTTATGCCATTTAACAGCTTGTTGCCAGAGGGAAGAGATAATTTTAAACCACAGTAGAGAGGAGTTATCCAGATTGAGCTCAAAGAGAGTCAATAGTAATTTGCAGTGGGATACTGTGTCAAATGCCTCTGACAGGTGTAGGAAGAAAACAGATACTAAGTTACTGAGACTTCTTTGCTGGTTGACATGGTAGTAAAGGATATAAGGCAGAGGTGAAGGTATGGTTTGGCCAAAATCCATGTTGGGAATTTGCTAGCAGGTTTAATTGAAGAAGATGATTCAGTAGTTGGGTGTGTACACATTTTTCCAAGATTTTTGATAGGGGAGATAGTATAGCTATGGGGCGATAATTACTAAGTTCTGTTGTGGAACCACCTTTGTGTAGGGGGACAATGTAAGAAATTTTCCTGAGAGAGGGGACAGTGTGTTCAGCTATGGATCTATTAATGAGTATGGAAATAGGGTAGGCGATGGCAGAGGCGGGAGTCCTGAGGTAATCAGCAGGGAGTTTATCAACAGCGAGTGTGATGGGTTTCAATTTGGCAAGGTGTTTACAAATTAGGTCAGTTGAAACTGGTTTAAGACAGAATTAGGTGTTGGTCTTATGGTGACAGTTTTGTATTTTGGGGGAATTTGTAGTAGTAGTGGGGAAATTGTTGAATAACTTTTGGATGGAGGAGGTGAAATAGTCATTAAACTGGGTAGCAATATCATTATCACCCTCAGTGTTAGGGTTTGGGCCGGTGATTTTGCCTGGTTGGAGAATGTGGTTGGTTGTAGACCAGAAGGGTCTACTTTCATCGAAAGTACACCTGTTTGAATGCTAAGTAAATAAACTCATGTCAGCGAAAGTGCAGTTTAACAAAAATGCACTTTCGAGAAAAACAAATAACCAAAATAAAAAAAAGTAAAATAAACACTAAAGACAAAGTTTTGCAGGGATCAAGCCCCCCTGCGCTCCCCATGTAGGAGGGCTGATCCCTCCACACCCCTGCTAATTATATATAACAACTCCAAGATCACACTACAGTGGGGAAAAGAGTATATTTCCTTATCCTCACTGTACTGTGACCTATATCTAAAAGCCCCAACTGCCCTAAACCTTACACTCCCATTACACCTGTAAAAAATCAACAAAAAAAACACCTCACCTCTACTTTCAAAGCATCCCGGAATGGCGAAAAGGAATGTGTTAATTTAAATTTTGCGAAAGTGCGATTTTTGTTAAACTGCACTTTTACTGACATGACTTCACTTACTTAGCATTCATACAGGTATACTTTCGATGAATGAAAGCAGACCCTATATATATATATATATATATATATATATATATATATATATATATATATATATATATATATATATATATATATACAGATATAGATATTTATATATACATATGTAGATATTTATACACACACACACACACACACACACACACACACACACACACACACATATATATATATATATATATATATATATATATGGGTCTACCTGATAACACTGACAATGAAATAACCGACATGACAAGACCGAAACTTCAAAAACATGAAACTTCACATGCCCGATAAACCACAATCCCGACAATCAACAAAACAAATACCTTTCCTGAAAAATGCACATACAACACAAGCACACCAAAAACCTTACAAACCTACACTAAACCTTACATACACAACTATCTATGCACTAACCTTAACCCAAACCCTAACCCTAAGGTCCGTCACTATCACACACTTACCTTACCCGCACCCTAACCCTAACTCAATCTGCCCCTAACCCTTAAGTCTGTCACTATTGCACACTTACCTTACCCGCTCCCTAACCCTAACTCACTTAATCCGACCCTAACCCTCAAGTCCGTCACTATCGCACACTTACCTTACCCGCATCCTAACCCTAACTCACTTAACCCGCCCCTAAACCTAAAGTCCGTCACTATCGCACACTTACCTGACCCACACCCAACCCTAATGTCCATCATTATCACACACTTACCTTACCCACACCCTGATCCTAACGTCCGTCCCTATCGCACACTTACCTTAACATGTCGGTGTTCTCAGCGTCGGGATTCTCAACTTTTGGTCTTCTCGGTTGTCGATCTTCTGGTGGCATTGTGGACTTTCGGCGTTTTCAGGTAGACCTATATATATATATATATATATATATATATATATATATATATATATATATGGATTCCTATCAGATTGCCGAAAGCCCATTTCACCGAAATTCATTTCACCGAGACCAGATCACCAAAAACTCATTTTGCCGAAAACTCATTTCACCTAAAATAGTACTGGCAGTATATATGCCCTTTTCCCCACTGTAATGCGACCCTGGAGTTAGTATATATAAGTAGGGGGGTGTGGGGGCGTAGCCCCCCACCTAATGTTGTTATAAACTACTAACTTACCTGGTTAATAGGAACTGGGCAGTATAAAATTAAGCTAGGTGGGCGGCTATGCCCCCCACACCACCCATTTTGGGGGGCTTCACCCCCCCCACACCACCCCGACTTATATAATCTAACTCAAGGGTCGCACTACAGTGGGGAAAAACGCATTCACACTGCCTGTACTATTTTCGGTGAAATGAGTTTTCGGCAAAATGAGTTTTCAGCAATTTGGTCTTGGTGAAATGGGTTTCAGTGAAATGGGCTTTCGGCGATCTGATTGGAACCCATATAGATATACATACATATATATATATATATATATATATATATATATATATATATATATATATATATACACACACACACACACACACACACACACACACACATATATATATTTTTTTATTTTTTATTGTTTTATAAATAGACATATACTCTCTATATATCCGAGGGTTTCTTTTCAGAATTAGTAGAATTAAACTAAACATGACCAAACTCAAGAGACATTTTTGTGAAACCTTGCAATATCAAAACAAAAAAGTTCCTAAACTTGTAGAAAATTTTTGAAATATAATCCATACCGAAAAGAAACTCACTTCATTTCCTATAGTTCTTGGTAAACTAATTATGTCATCTAAATATGATTTAAATAGCAAATTTTGGAATTTTATCTTATTAGAATATATGGAAAATATTTCCATGGAAAATAAGACACTTATTTTACATTTTATTAAAGCCATATCCCAAGCCCAATACTGGAGAATTTTAACTTGGAAATGTTTGCACAGAACCTTTATTATTCCAGATAAAATAGCTGAAATAGTTATTTATCACAATGTTGAATGTTGGAGATGCAAGTAAGAAATAATAAAAGATTGGCCTCACATACTTATGACTGTGTTGTGTTAAACAATTATTATTTTTAAACACCTTTATTGAGTTATCACTTGCGACATAAGCAAGTTTACATGCATACAAATGTAATTAAACTGTATTAACAAATTAACATTAACAAACATTATACTTCATATATGTTGTTATATATCATATAAACTAAGCAACATTACATAAATTATTCAATTCCTGCCCTTTTTTAAACAAGAAACATCTTTATTAAACCATCATTTATGACATAAGCAATCTTCTATTTATATAAATGAAAACAAAACACTGACACAATCCTAGTTGCAAGCATTTTATGTCATAAACCATACTGACACACTCCCAGATGCAAATATTATACATCACTTATAATCTACCCAATCATTTTCAGTCAAACATTAGATAGCTCACTTAAGTCCTGCATTCTTTTAAACCTCATCCCTCTCTTGTATATATATTGTTCCCACAATTCCAATTATTCCTATTAGTTTGCTCCTACCCTTTTCTAAAGATCTCGATTCCAGTTGTTTTATCTCTGTTACTGTATTCATTACTTCTAATATAGTTGGTTTAGATTTTGATTTCCATTTTCTAGTAATTTCTTTTTTGGCTGCCACCATAATTAGACACAGCAAGGCCTTAACATGTCTAGGCAATTCTGATTCTGTATCATAGCTCAGAAAAATCCTCTCTCTTGTCATACCAATCTGCCCACCCAGCACCTCTGGCAGTGCATCCCACAGAGAATCCTTGAAGTCCACCAACCCGCCACACTCCCAGAAAATATGTTCCCAAGTGCCTCTTTCTTTTCTGTCACACCTCCTACATTTACTGTCTACCTGAGGAAAAATCCTCTGGAGTCTACTTGGGGTATAAAAATATCTATGTAAACACTTCCAAGCAAAAATCCTAAATCTTCTAGATTTTGCTGCATATTTGGAGGCATCCATATATCTTCCCATTGTTTCTTTGTGAATTGCTTATCCAATATCTCTTTCCAATCCCTTCTAACCTCCTCTGATTGGTTCTAATTATTGTGGGAAAATGAACTCATTTTTTCAAAGTACTTAAGTGAGATAAGATAACCCTAGAAAAATCTAGAGTGTTAGTACAGTATTTGTACTGATTTCAGTTTTAAGAAGCAGGATTGCTATCTATTACACAGTATTTTAGCAATTGCAAAGTAAATCATTATTTAAAATGTTATGATGAATGACTCTCCAAAACTCAGTGAATTCATCTCACTCCCATAGGAGGTCAGTGATAAGGAAATCATCCTCAAGAAGAACAGAACGTCCTCAAATTCTCCATTTACAAATTCCTGGTCCAAGGCCCTAAAATTGTTGGAATTACAGAGACAATAATCACATGAAATTATTGCTGAGCCATATACTATATCAGTTGCCTCAATTGGGTCTATATCATATGAGTGAATCGCACAAATTGCGAACGCTCATAATATCAAATGTACCGGACCTCAAAGTACTTTTTCTGAGATTGCGGTACAGTGAAGAATAGGATATGGGCCCTTTCCTCACTGTAGTGCAATCTCAGAGTTAGAATATATATTTAGTGGGGGGGACTCAGCCCCCCACAATAGGAAGTTCGAGGTCCGGTACGTTCGATATTATGAGTGTTTATAAGGTCTGAATTTTATGTTATAATATAAGAACTGGAACAACAATAAAATTATATAAAAATAAAATAAACATGACAGAAGCACGATGCTCTGCTACTGTCTAAATAGACCTTTATTTTATTTTTTTGGGGGGGGTCAGTTCAATGTTGCAGGATCTACTGCTTTGCCTATCAGAATATAACAATTAAGTATTGCCTGACAATTGGTAGCACTTACTGAAAAGATTAAGGGTCCTTTATTTATAAAAAATACAAGATTACAATAAACTTATAAACATGTTCACTATATATGCATTATTTACATGGATAGCTTTTTAATAGTAAAAGTAAAAATATATTATAGTAATCAATCCCAATTCAGTTTTCCATAACCAAAGTTTTATTTTGTTTAACATCATTGCCAAAGCCCATTTTTCATTGAGCAAAATTTCCTACTTAGTTCCAAATTAATCAAAGTATGCGAAACATTTTTTATCAATTTTTGTTACATCTTGTAATAACTCTAGTGTGTGTCCGTGCAGCCACCAATAAGACCAAGAAAAACCAAAAGTCTCACATAGTGGTACATCTGCCAGTGGCAAAGCATACAATGAACTATAGATTAACTTTTAAACTTTCATTACAAACCGTAGAACAGACGGTAAGTGCATTCATCCCTGTATTCTTGTCGGACTTCTTCAAAACTGTTACAAATGCATAGGCTGATCATATGACCCTAATTAAAATATTAATGGCTTTGAAATTTCTTTTTGTAAAACTCTTTTAATAAAAAGTAATATATGGCCTAGTGTATAACTATTTTCGTTAGATAGTTTTTTCCTTCTCCTTTGTAATAACCGTACTCGATCATGTCCATATTTAATTCACTCACATTTCCTATTCCTTCTAAATACAGTATTTCAAATCAATTAACTTCTTCCATAAAGCGTTAATTTGTCTAAATACAAGAAACACATGATGAATGGTTTCAAATTCTTTACATTACAAACAAATCCTGTCTTTTTTTCATCTTACATGGCATATTTGCTTTCACTAGACGATTGTATATACTAAGTATGCATAAAAAAGCGACATTCTAGCCTGAATTTCTGCAAGTCTAAGTTCTGATAACTCTTTCCATGGGTATACACAGCAACAGTTATTCATAATGTTACTGTACTATTATCTTCTATTTTATCAAGTTTTTTTCCTTCAAAACATTTTCTCGTTAATTAATTATTTTGTAATTGGTCCATAATCTTTTCCTTTTATTACTCCGAATATATAACCATGCTTAGATTTCAGGATTTGCACGAGTAATGAGCCATCATTACACTTTAAACATTGCAATATTTTAAATATATATGCCACGTAAGATGCGGAATAAGGTGAAGTCCCAAGACTGGAAAAACTCCCTTATCAGCCTCAACAAAAAGTTGAGACCCCTCATCAAGTCCTCCAACGCTAGCTATGAAAACATAATTGCAGCAGATAGTAAAGATAACCACACGGCCGTCTATAGTTATGTAAAGAATCTCCACGGCAATACCCAGATTTGCTTGAGTTACTGCACAATGGTACCTCCTATACCGAGCCAACAGATATTGCCAACATACTGGCCAACAGATTCAGTGCCAACTTTACCCCCCCCCCCAAGGACCAGTCACAATACCAGTAGATTGCCAGACAGCCAGTATTACTGCTGCACAGGTTAAAACAGCACCATCCAAGGCCTAGAATACAGCTTCTATGGGACCTGACAATATCCCTGGCTGTGTTCTACATGAACTATAGAGTGAACTGGCACCTCATCTGTGTGCCCTGTTCAATCACAGCCTCACCTCAGGCTTTGTCCCTACAAAATGGCGCACTGCTACAGTCATCCCTCTCCACAAAAGAGGAGGGATTACAGATCCTGGGAACTATCACCCCAATAGATTGACGAGTCTGATATGCAAAGCTATGGAATGCATCATCATGGACTTAATAAACAAGGATATAGGGAATCTCCGAACTCTGGATCCCACACAGTTAGGTTTTGTGAAAGGTAGATCATGCCTGCTCAACCTGGTCGACTTCTTTGAGTCAGTCACCAGAGCTGTGGATGAAGGCAAGATGGTTCATACAGCCTACCTTGATCTGGCCAAGGCCTTTGATAACATTCCCCACTCAGGAATCATAGAAAACTCACTAAGCTAGGCATCAACCCCTATATCACTAGGTGGGTTGCAAAGTAGCTCACAGATAGAACCCACAGTGTGAAAGTAGCTGACTCCAAGTCAGACTGCCGACCAGTCACGAGTGGAGTCCCACAGGGTTCGTTCCTGGGTCCTGTCCTTTTTGGTATCTACTTCTCTGAAGTCCAGGCCAACATAAAGGGACTCTGGCTGACAAAGTTAGTTATTATTAACTCCCCAAGTGATGTTGACATCCTGCAGAAAGGTCTCAGTGAGACCAATGACTGGTGTAGGAACCATGGCCTTAAGCTCAATGCCAAAAAATGTGTCGTCATCCCCCTTGGGAAAAACTCGGTTCCAATGAATTATCACATCAATGGTAGTCCACTGAACACAGATGGCGTTATAAGAGATCTGAGAACACAGGTTAACAGCAACCTCTCTTCTGACCACCACATTGCCACTGTGGTTAGAAAGTCCTTCTATGTGGCACGTCTCATTACTAAGGGTTTTGCTTCCAGGAAGAAAGAGGTCATTGTCTCCCTCTACTCTTCCTTCATTAGGCAAATCATAGAGTACAATGCCCCATCTTGGGACTTCACCTTATTCTGCATCAGTTTCCTCCTTCTTTTGTAGAGTTTGTTTATGGCAGGGGACCACCAGATTGGCTTCCTTTTTTTGGAGGAGAGCATCTTGGTTTTTTTGGGTATGGTGAGATGCATGCATTTGTGTACGTATTTGTACAGTGCATTGGTGTATGATTCTGTGGTCATTCAACTATTCTCCATTTGCATGGATGACGTGAAGTTAGTCACCTCTGTTTTTAGGAGTTGACTATTGGTGTAGAGCAACAGTCGCCCATGTTAGTAATGACCAGGTCAAGGATGTTGCTACCTCTAGTGGGGGTAAGAATGAGCTGGTCCAGGGCAATAGAATTAATGAATTCCAGGAAACGTTGGGCAAGTGTATTGGTACATGAGTAGTTTTCCCAGTTAATGTAGGGGTAGTTGAAGTTGCCCAGTATGAGAGGGTTAGGTTGGACCCTAATATAGTCCAGGGTGCTTAGGAACATGGAGTGTGAGTCTTGGGACATGGTTGGGGACCTGTAGCAGGCTACAACCTGAATCGTTGTCTTACCCAATGTTAGCTGCACCTGAAGTATCTTGATGCATTATGTTAAGCTATTAGTCTGGAGGTGTGTACATCCTTTATGACTATGGAAATACCACTGCCTTTGAAGCTTCGGTCCAAGTTCTGGGGCCGAAAGGTGTGGAATTAGTTATATCCTGGTAGTGCAGGGATGCTTTCTGCTGCTGTAAACCAGGTCTCTGTTACAGCACAAATGTCAATGTTTTCCAATTTAAGAAGTGTTTCAAGTGAGTGCATTTTGAGATTTAGACTTCTAGCATTGAGCAGCATGACCCTCAGATTGCATTTGTTTGTAGCTGTTACAGTGGCAATTTGGTCTTTGAAACACTGCTTAAAAAAGGCATTATAGGGGTGGCAAGACCCTTGGCCAGCATTCGGAAGCCCAGGGGTGACAGATGCAGGCCATCTCTGGCAAAGCATCAAGGTCTGTCAATCATGTCATCCCAAGCATACAGATACTGAATCCCAATTGTTGAAGTCAATCATTTTCTGCTTGTACTGTGGTATCATTCTGGGTGACGGTAGGATGCCGCTCAGGGCTGGGGTCACACCTGCCTGGGGTACATAATCCAAGAGCTCCTTCATGTCTCTTTTTATGTAGTCCAGGGAGGTGTGTCTCAGGTCACTCACACCCACATGGACAGTGACAGAGTCATAATTGTACTTCTTGTGGAGTGACCTGAGTGCATGTGTTACGTGTCGGATTCTGGCACCTGATAGACAGCTGACTGTTACCTTCTCGTTATTCAACCTAGTGAGTGGGACATCAGTGTGCCTCACTATCGAGTCACCTATGACTAGTGTGTTGGGCATGCTGTTTTGCCTTAGGGGCTTTGGTTGAGTGGCACACTGTTTAGGAGAGTTATGTGTCTCGTGATTAGTGTTGTGTTGTGGTGGTTGAGTGCATTTCTGCCTTGGAGGTCTCTTCTGTTTGGGTAGATTTTTATTGAAAGCCTTCACAAAGGAGGTGTGTGGTTTGTGTTTTTATGTGAAGGCAATGCTGGTGTGTGTTTTGGAGGGTTGTGTGTTCCATGTGGTGTGGTGCAAGTGCTGACCTTCTCCTCCTGACCAGCTACTCTGGTCTTGGCTGGAGAGTGCGTGGCTTCCAGTTTGAATATACAAGTGCATCTCTCACAAGTCTGAGTGTTGGGTGGTAAGAGGTGAGAGTTGTCTGTGTACATGAGGCAGTTGCTACATTGCCTCAGGATGCCCAAGTGCACCAGCTTAATAGGAGAAAGCACAGGAAACTTACCTTTAGACATGCCTGGAGGGATGGGCCTTAATAATAAGTACTGGAGCTGTTTCCTTGTAGAATGTTTAGTGCTGGTAGCACTTTTGTGTGCTATGATAATTGCTACAAGAAGTCTGGCAAAGTGCTAGAATAATAAGCTATTAAAAGTGCAGGAGAGGAGAGAACTAGCAAATCTAAGGGAAAAATTGAAGAGCAGACTTTGGCACCACTCAGAAGCTTACAAACAGTCCTGGACACAGCAAATCTGTATCTGGACTAGACTAGTTACAGGAAAGGCAGGAAACAAGGTTAGAATTTTTTTTTACAGAAAAGCAGCTAAAACAGCACTAAAACAATTCAAGTGCAGTGCAAGCTAGCACATGAGTTTGTAATAATATTAAAGCAAATACAGTTTAAATAAATGCAATTTATTCAAACTGTATTCTGAAGTGAATTCAATTATTGTTTTATTCAACTCTGAACAGTTAAAAAGTGCCAAAAAATATACTTATCAGCTGAGAAGCACACTCAATCGGAACACAAGGAGATTCTAGCAAAGTTTTTGTATGTGTTTGTATGTTTTTTTTTTCATTTAAATAGCTCTTCTATGTAATTTTCTACTATTCTCATAATTTTAACTTGTTTATTATAGACTATACCACTAAGCTATTAACATTTATTGCTAAAATTTTACAAGTAGTAATGTCTTATTTATTTGTTATCCCTTTCCTTTCTTTTTACTTTACTATGACCTTCAATATTTTTTTCCTTTACTCTTTTACCAGTAGAGCTTCATTTTTGTTTAACTACCTTCCATTTTATGTCTTCTATATCACTAACATCTGAACCTTCTGCTTCTAATGCTACTTTTGTGATTATCAAATTCTTGCTTCTCTTGTTCACTTTCTGAAATGCCTGTCTGTATTAAATCAACGTGTGCATCTATAGTTTACCACTCTACCTCTAAGTGTTTAGGCCCTTATCTCTTACATTCAGAGTATACATATTGTCTGCTGCTATCTCCTTACATTCGACACCTAAATGACCTACCTTCTTACATTTAGCCTGTCTGTATTAGATCAACGTGTGCATCTATAGTTTACCACTCTACCTCTAAGTGTTTAGCCCCTTGCCTCTTACATTCAGAGTATGCATATTCTCTGCTGCTATCTCCTTACATTCGACACCTAAATGACCTACCTTCTTACATTTATAACATTTTAACTCACACGTCTTCATAGCTTGCCCTAATTCCCCATATATAACATTTTCTCTTTTCACAACTGCTAATCAAGTGATGCGATTTACCACAAAGACAACAAGTTTTCGGTTGCCCTAAACATCTCACTATGCATTTCCCCCGTTCAGCGTTTATAATTCTAGGAACGTGCGCAATCTTCTCATTTTCTACATTTAAAATGACAAGACAGTTCCACGCCCCAGTCCATAAACCTCTGTTATCATGTACGTTTTTGAGATTTCTAGTACGTCTTTGCATATTTTCAGTAAATGTCCTCTCAAAGTCTCTTTCTCTACTTCGTTTCTAAGTTGTATATGAACCTTTTTTTTGTTTCTCTGAAAAAAGTCCTTGAGACATACTGATTCCAAGGACAACGGTCTTTTTTGCATACTCTCCTATAAACGTCTCCATTAATTTTCCAAATTCAGTAAGTCTCTTTATTTATATGTATAAAAGTTCTTACCTCATTTGCTTTAGTTCCAAAAGGTACAATTATTTGATCCCATACCTTGTATCTGTCAAGCTCAGCATCCTCTCTTTTCTATTCTTACTTTAAATGACTTAGTTTTTCTACTCATAGAATCTTTCTTCTCTTCTTGCTCTTTCTGTGCTCCAATCTTCACCATTTCTGCATCCAACTTCTCCACTGCTGGTTCTGCTCACTGACAATCCTCTCACTGTATTATGTCCATGATTTCACCCCAGAAAACATATTTGCCACTTTCTGGATCACTTATATCTGCTAATTCCATAAGTAATTGATCCCGCAACCCTTCTGTGTAACAACACACGCTTGTGCTGAATCCTCTTCCCCGAATAGTTTCTGCGAGAATAAATCCTCCTAATTTATCACTGGTACTGCTTCCCTTTCTCCTTCCACCACCATATGAAACTCCTGTGAAATCTGGACTGCTTTCACATCATCACTGGCTGCTGACTTCTCCCTTAAAGGCTTGCATGCTTTTAACTCAATACTACCATTCTCGACCACATTCATCTTCTTTCTTTCATCCAAAATGAGTGAGTAACCATTACCTTATGAATCTATACTCTTTTACTTCTTTGCTTGGCTCCATAATTTCTTCTGGCTCCAAGCTGCCCTCATGCTCTGACCAGGAAGAGGAAGTGTCGCATTCAACAGCATTCTCGTACGGGAAAAGATTAGGGGAATTTTCCCAGTGCCCTTTTCAGACTTCCCCTAGTCAGTATGACTATCACTTTGAGTCTCTCCTGAAATAAAGATACTGGTCTAGTGGTACTAACCCAACCAACAAAAGATAAAAATAAATAAAAAATACACTTACATCAAAACAATTAAAAAAACTTCATCAGCCTTCACACCCCTTAAATAGAACATCAACAGTAAGATCACAGCATATCTGAAAAATGCTATTTTATACTCCTCAGTAATCTTGGAACCAAGGTGTTCCCTGACCGTTAAACAAAAGAAGTGTAGCTAGGGTGGGGCAAAGGGAGCATCTTCCCTAGGTGCAACATGTTGGGAGCAGGATCACTAGATCAACTTTTTTTTTGTCTTGCAACTCCTTAGGAAGGAAGAACACCATATTGTAGTATTTATTTATTTTTTTATTTATTTTTTTATTTAACATTTGTTGACCGGGAAAGTCCGACTAAGTTCCACAGATCCTGTTTTCACTGGAGGCCCACGGAGAAATGCTCCAGACGCATGTCTTTAGAATGTGGGAGGAAAGTGGAGTACCCGGAGGAAATCCACGCGAATGCAGGGAGAACAAACAAACTCCGCACAGAAGGCACCCCAGACGAGAATCGAACTGGAGAACCTTCATAGGTTCATAGGTTCATAGGTTGGTACTAGGCTATCAGCCCTAGGGCCTATACAAGCCTAGCCATAACAATTCCCTGGCTATTTCTTCCCACGCTATTTACTTTCCTGGACCCCTGTCTAGCAGGGCGACTGACGTGATCCCTGGGGTGAATTTCCTTTCTCCCATCCAATCGTCAAGGTTCCTCTTGAAGAGGTCCAAAGAGGCACTCTGCTTGACATGTATGGGCAATCTATTCCAGAGTCTGGGGAGTCTCTGGGTCAGGAACCTATCCCTCCAGCATGTTTTGTTTATTGTGATGACAAGGTTTAGATCCCTGGAGCGTGTAGCTCTGAGGGATTGGGATTTCTTTAAGTGTAGCATGTCCAACAGCTCTGGGTTTGACATGGCCTTGTATGTTAAGCAGAGATCGCCTCTGAGTAGACGATATGCGACAGAGTATAGCTGGAGTTTTTTTAAGGTGGTCAGCATAGGGCATCTGCTTTAGGCCTGTGATTCTTTTAGTGAGGTATTTCTGAGGCCTTTCCAGTTGTTGCAGATGTCTTGAGAGGTACATACCAAATGGGCATTGTATTCTATAATGGGTCTAATGAGGGATGAGTAGAGTGGGACAATGACCTCCTTTTTCTGGATGAAAAGCCCTTCGTGATGAGGTGTGCCACATAGAAGGATTTCCTGACTGTTGTGGCGATGTGGTTATCGAAGGTGAGACCACTGTCCACCTGTGTCCGTAAGTCACTTATCACGCTTTCTGTGTTTAGTGTACTGCCACCTATATGGTAATTCATGGATACATGTTTTTCCCAAAGGGATAACAATACATTTCTTGGCATTGAGCTTGAGCCCATGGCTCTGGCACCAAGCATCTGTTTCTGTAAGGCCCTTTTGTAGAGTATCCACATCATTTGGGGATTCAATAATGGCTCCCAGTTTGCAGTCATCTGCAAACTTTGTTAGCCAGAGTCCCTTAGTGTTGACCTGTACTTCAGAGAAGTAGATGCCAAACAAGAGCTGCCCCAGGACTGAACCCTGAGGTACTCCACTTGTCACTTGTCTGGAGCTGGATTTGGAGTCGGCTTCTTTTACAGTGTGGGTTCTATCAGTAAGCCATTTAGCAACCCATTGGGTGACATAGGGATTAATGCCCAACTTAGTAAGTTTATCTATGATTCCAGAGTGGGGATGGTGTCAAAGGCCTTGGCAAGGTCTAGATAGGCTGTGTGGACCACCTTACCCTTGTCCATGGCTCTGGAGACTGATTCAAAGAAGTCAATCAGGTTCAGGAGACAAGATCGGCCCTTCACAAACCCAAACTGGGTGGGGTCCAGTGTTTGAAGGTTGCCAATGTCTTTGTTTATAAGTTCCATGATAATACGCTCCATGGCCTTGCAGATAAGGCTTGTCAGACTGATGGGACGGTAGTTTCCGGGATCCAAGGTGGATCCCCTTGTGGATTGGGATAACTGTAGCTCTGCCACTCAGTGGGCATGAAACCTGAGGTGAGGCTATGATTAAACATGACACTTAGGTGAGGTGCCAGTTCATATTGTAGTTCATGTAGTACACAGCCGGGATGTCATCTGGTCCCATGGATGCTGTATTCTTGGCTTTAGAGAATGCGTTTTGTACCTGTGTGGCCGTTATTACTGGAATTTGGCAATCTTCTGGTATTGAGATGGGCCATTTAGGGGTGAGAGGGGTGAAGTTGGCACTGAATCGATCTGCCAGGATATTGGCAATATCCTTTGGATCAGTATATTTAATGCCATTCTGTTTTAGCTCAGAGCAGATCTGAGCATTGCCATTTAGATTCTTGACATAGTTATAGAATGCTTTGTGGTTGTCTTTGGAATCTTTGGCAATTTTATTTTCGTAACTAGCTTTGGAGGATTTTATGAGGCATCTCAGTTTCTTACTGAGGCTAGTAAGGGAGTTTTTTGCATCCTGGGATTTTCCTCTTTTCTGAAAAAGTTTCTTCCTTTTGTTGTAAAGTTTGTTTATGGCAGGGGACCACCAGATTGGCTTCCTTTTTTTGGATGAGAGCATTTTGGTTCTATTTGGGATGGCACGATTCATGCATGAGTGGATGTGCTCGTACAGTGCCTTAGTGTAGGATTCAGCAGTTGAACTTTCAGTTCCCATCTGCATGGGTGTTATGAAGTTTGTCACTTCTGACTTGAGTAGCATGAAATTGGCTTTGGAGAAGTTTTTTATGGTGGTTTCTTTACTGGGGGGTTGGGGTGGGATGTGGATGTTAAGGGTGATTAGCTTATGGTCAGACCTGACTAACGAAGGGGTGACCATAGGTATGGAGCATTGATTTCCCATGTTGGTAATGACCAGGTCTAGGATATTGGAGCCCCTGGTGGGACTACGGATTAGTTGATCCAGGGCATTGGAATTTATGAATTCCAAGAACCGTTCTTTAAAGGTGTTGGGACATGAGTAGTTTTCCCAGTTAATGGCAGGGTAGTTAAAATCACCCAGTATTAGGGTGTTTGGTTCTATCTTAATATTTTCCAGTATGTTTAGAAAGGTGTAGTGAGAATCTTGGGGTATGGTGGGGGATCTGTAGCAAGCTACAATTTGGATTGCAGTCTTACCTAGTGTTAGTTGCACTTGGAGAATTTCAGACACATTGTGTTGGCCAACTAGCCTGGTGGTGTGAATATCCTTGGTGAATATTGACACTCCTCCACCTTTAGTGTTTCGGTCCTGGTTTGGTGGCGAAAAGTGTGGTAAGAGTTGTAGCCTGGTATTGCAGGGGTGCTCTCTGGAGCCTTGAACCAGGTCTCAGTTACTGCACAGATATCGATGTTCTCCATTTTTAGGAGTGCCTCGAGAGAGTGCATTTTGAGGTTTAGACTTCTAGCATTGAGTAGCATTACCTTCAGATTTTGCATGCTTGTACCTGTTACGGTGGTGGTTTTGTCCTTTGAAGTTTGCCTAAAAAAGGCACTATAGGGGTGGCAAGAGCCTTAGCCAGTAACCTGAATCCCAGGGCGACAGGTGCAGACCATCTCTGGCAAAGCATCGTGGTCTGTCAATCATGTCATCCCAGGCAGACAGATATTGGATCCCCTTTGAATGACACCATAAGCTTAGCCAATTGTTGAAGTCAATCATTTTATCCTTATATTGTGGTATCATTCTGGGCGAAGGCAGGATGCTACTCAGGGCTAGGGTCATACCTGCCTGGGCCACATGATCCGAGAGCTCTTCCATGTCTCTTTTCATGTAGTCCAGGGAGGTGCGTCTCAAGTCATTCACTCCAACATGGACAATGACAGAGTCATATTTGTACTTGTTGTGGAGTGACTTGAGTGCATGCGTTATGTGGCGGATCCTGGCACCCGACAGGCAGCTGACTGTAATTTTCTCCTTATTCAACCTGGTGAGAGGGACATCAGTGTGCGGACTATAGAGTCACCTATGACTAAAGTGTTAGGTACATTGTCTTGCCTTAGGGGCTGTTGCTGGGTGGCACACTGGTGTTGTGAACTATGTGACACATTGGTTGTGATTGGTGTTTGTTTGCGTTTCAGCTTCAGAGGTCTTTGTTGCTTGGGCAGGTTACAGTTAAGGGCCTCTGCATATGTGGATTTAGTGTTGCTATATGTGGGTGTTGGTGGTGCGGGTTTAGAAGGGCTATGTGTTGCTTGAGATGTAGTGTGGGTGTTAACCTTCTCCTCTTGACTGTTTAGCACAATCTTGGGTGGAGAGAGCTTTGCTTCCATTTTGGCTATGTAAGTGCATCTCTCACAGGTTGTAGTGTTGGGTGGTAGGAGGAGAGGGTTGTCTGTGTACATGAGGCAATTGCTGCATTGCCCCAGTATGCCCAGATTCACCAGGTGGACAGGAGAAATCACCGGACGCTGACCCTTGGACATGCTTGGTTTGGGGCTGCTTTTTTTTTTTTTTTTTCTTTGTAAAGTATAGGAGCTGTTTCCTTAGCAAGGTACTTTGCAATTATAGGCTGTTTAGTGCCTACTATTAATTTCTCCTTGTTAACAAGGAGAGTTCAGTGTTTGTATGAGTTTAAGGCTTCCTAGTGCTTTCTAGCAGGTATTAGAGAAAGTGCTAGTCACAGGGATGCTTAAAGGTAAGATTGAAAAGAATAAACTCTGCAGTGTGCACTAGAGAAGTTAGATGTGAAAGTAGGTAACTTGAGTTTTACCTGTTTAAAAAGTTAAGGTTTAGTGGAGAGTTACTATTTTTAAAACAGCAAGATGGATCACCTCTTGCTGTGAGGCGACAGTGTTAACCACTGGACCACTGTCCCGCCAGTTGTGATAGTAAGTATCTTTCTTTTCATTTTTGCATTTTTTTTTCTTGCACATAGAGTATAAAGGCATTAGCAACCTGGCACTACTCCTTAAGAAAGAAGAAAGGGGCAGTTTACATTTTTTGTTGTATGTATGTAGAGCATTAGAACTTGGTACATCTCCTATGTAGGAGCACCAGATCAGTGTTTTTTTTTTTTTGCTCCTGCACCTGACACTGAAGAGCATGGCACCAGGCAGCAAATAAATCAGCTACAGCATTGTTAAACAGTATGTTTAACCATGAGTGTTTGCTCATGCATGATTCAGTACATTATTATATTGGTTAGGAGATCACATAGTGAGTGCATGAATGCAAAGGTTTGTCTTCTGGTTTATCAGTTAAATAGTATGGTATGGTTTGCCTGTAAGTTGCTTTCATTTCTTCCATTTTAATTTAAGAATATTTCAGGTTCCATAATGTAATTGTACTTCTGTCTCACACACTCAAGGAGAAGATACATTTAGTCATCTCCCAGTTAACTTCCATCCACAGCAATATTAGCTAAAACGCTTTTAATGTTATCAGTCTGCATTTCCTTAATATTGATTTTTTAACTATTTTAATGGACTCATATGTATTTGGTAATGGAGCTCCAAATGTATGTTTGCATGGTATGAAACATTCCAGAGAAATAAAATAATTCAATTAATTTCTCACCTTGTTTTGCAGGTCCAACTTGCTGCCCTTGTTTTAGCTTAAAGCATTACAAATACAATATAATTTTCCATAAAAACTGTGATTCTCAAAAATAATTAAACAGCGTATTAAGATTTTTTTAAGTAAGATTTTGTAATGCATTTAAAACTGCTGTCTGTATGTTCGGGAACTCTTACTGACCTCAACTTCTGTACAGGCATATAGCTGCTACCTTATTTTATTATCATGTTTTTTTTAATTCAACGGCTTAATTTACTATTGTAATGTGGCTGTTACTGACTTACCAGTGTCAGCTCCTAATAACGTTAGTGACCATGAAAGAAAACTCATCTTATAGCCCCAATGAAGGTACCAAGTTACAAATGAAAATTACTGCTTTATTACAGCAGAAGAATATTCGGCTGATGGCCCCAATGTGTCATTTTAGCAGTTATATAGTCATATGTTCATACTTTTGGAATCATCAGCAAAGCATTCTTTGTGGTAGTGAATAATTTTCATTTGTAAATTTGCACCATAACTTTTAAAATGCCCATTATTTGCCAGGAAATACCAAAGTTAGTTTTACAAGGAGAAGGGTACCACAAAATTCTGAATGGCCCTTTTAAATCACAATAAAGCTTTGCCTTAGCCAATCTCATATTACCAGCTCATGGTATCACTACTCTGCAGCTATGACTAATTGTGTGATGGGTACAAGAGAAGTGAACACTGGGTCCTTCTGGGTCATTATCAAGTGTTCAGAATTAATAAGTACACTGAGTATCAAGTGCCATGACAGGGAGTCAGACTGCGAAAAGTCAATGAGAGTAACAAGGCAAACAAGCGGAGGTGCTGAGTTTACCAAAAAGTATGAAAGGATTATTATTTAGGATCCAGCGACTCGATCGGGAAGTGGATAAAGTTTAAATAAATAACCTGTATTCTTACCAGCAAACCAATGAGGAAAGTGAATAAATTATGTGGAAAGCATATCTTTCAACTTCTTTGCTCAAGAATTCTGGACAAAACCAAAAATAATGAGGTGACAAAGGGACAAAATCATGGACAATCTTTAAATATTATTCCCCTAATTCGCTTAAAAAGTTAATACAATGACAGGTTTTCTTATTTTTTCTGAACCGTAAAAAATAAGAAACTCAAATGTCTACCATTAGATTGCAATCCTTGATCAGAAATCAAACATTTTACCAAGGACAGGGCAGGGGAAAAGTAGGAGGAAAAATCAGGGGCATTCTGGAAAAATCTGGAAGGTTGATTTGTACGGTGGAAGGAAAGCCAACAAGGCATAGAAACTGAGTGTGCTGACAGGCAAAGTGCGAGTCCAAATAATGGTGGAGACACAGCATAAAAGATCAGGTGAGAAATGGCAAAGGAGGTGGATGTTCAGAGGATGAAGACATGAACATGAACAATAAAAACATATATCTGTGGGAAGGGTGCGCCTGCAAAGACAGGAATGTTATATGGTTTGAGACTGACACAGGAAGGGAGTACTTCACAAGAATGAGGAAAGGTTCCTGCACACAGCAATGATGGAGTAACGGGATATAACGGAAACAGTGACTGGAGGAAAGAAGGGAGGAATGGTGATGGAGAGAGAAAGGTATCTGCAGGGGGTTGATGAGCAACTTTTAAAGAACTGGAGGAAGATGAGGAAATAATGGAGACTTGACTCAGTCGTACGTCTGCCAGACAGTAAAGGTCAGTTTAAACTGATTGTTTTAATAAATGCTTACGGTTTCAAGTCTCTAACATAAATGCTTTTAAACAATACATTTAATGTTGTGTCTTTCGGCTTTTCCCGGTTAGGGGTCGCCACAGCGGAACTCCGGTCTGCTAATGATTGGCAGTAGATTTTTACGCGCCGAGTTGCCAGCTCTGACGCACAACCTTAAACGAAGGTACGCCCATTCACGCATGTCTCCAGACAGAAGACGCTCTAGCTGAGAATCGAACAGGACAACTTCTTACTGTGAGGCGACAACGCTACCGCAGCACCACCACTTAAACAATACATTTAATATATTCTTTAAATAAATGTTTTCATTTTTCAACTCATTGATAGTGTGTGAGTATGTGGCAAACTATGAGTTTGGATTGTGAGGAAGAGGGAGAAGAGTGAACTATTTCAAACATATTTTGTTAATGTCTAGACAGTAATGTAGGTACCATTTTTGTGTTGAATGCAGAAAAGAAGTGAAGAGTAAAACAAACTGTGAAAAAATAATGAGATAGTCTGGTTAGGCCAGGATGGGGGTCCAGAGGTGGGTCTACTTGATATGGTCGACATTTCACAATGTTGAAATTCATACCGCCGAGACCATATGATCGACATTTGAAATGTCGACCATACAAGTAGAACATAAAAAAACAAAACAAACTTACCTTAACACTGCTAGCAGGGGGGCTCTTCCCCCCACAACCCCCGGAACTTAAATATACCAACTCCGAGATCGCACTACAGTGCGGGAGTGGAAATCTTTCCATTCCGCACTGTAGGGAGATGCCAGTTCCCCATGGTCGACATTTCAAATGTTGATCATATGGTCTTGGCCATATGAATGTCGACATTGTGAAATGTCGACCATTTGAAGGGGACCCCCAGAGGCACCAGGTGGCAGGGGGCACCATGAAGACCTTCACCTAGGGTGCCATTTCATCCTAAGGCCAGCCCTGGTGTATGCACCAACATACAAGTGCACATACATAGAAACAAACACACCAACAGTATCTGACACATCTAATACTATCGTACTGAAAATGTTGCCTTACTTATGGTTTTTGATACTCAAAGCTAGGTTTACATTTGAATACTTTCTACAGGAAAGGGCAACTATGTTGCCTGGTGTTGCAGTTATGTATTTTAGCAACAACATTACTAAACCATTTTTAATTATACTGACCAAAACAAATACACTAACATCTTATTTACTGAACCAACTGATGAGTGAAGAATAAAATGAACAGATTGTTACCTTCCACACAGTTTGTTGAGAAGAAGCAGATATTTCGTGTTTCCAGTGGGTTTTCATGGGTGAACTCTGTTGACCGAGTCTGAGGCTCTGATTCACCAGTCAGTGATGAGTTATCCACCTAAAAATATGAAAAGGATAATGGGTAAGAAGGATTTAAACTCTCAGCAGAAGTGTTTGCTAGCATGTACATCTGCAGTTGCGTATGTATGTGCACATGTTTGAGCATACATAAAGGTTATTGGCCTGTTGTGATTGGTACCAGCAACAAAGTACCATGCATGTTTGAAAGGAGAAGCTATAACCTATGACATGTAAACACAAAAATGTATGAAAGTACGACATCTGATAGGATGTAAACCAGATGTTTCTGAAAGGGACACAAATGGAGACTGACGCCATGAGCAAAGAGGTTATTACATTTATGAGTTATGTGGCCTAATGAATTTGTTGCAGTTAAAGATAATTTCAAGAATGAGCATGGTTCATGTTCAAAACAATCCTATAGAAAAAAATCAAAATCAGTTTTAAACTCAGAAGCCCCATTTATTATTATATGGAATAGCCCACTGTAATGATTTCACACCTTCATTTAACATTCGTCATGTGGTCATTATTTCTGGACACCCTCAGACTCTTCATCAGGGCACTTCATTAATCGCCTCATTAGTAATACCTTCTGGACAGGACAAATTCTAGTAGTCAGTCCATACAGTCCCTTTCAGGTGACCACCTACACTGCAATGTGGGTTGGGAATGTTTTGATGTAACTAACCAACTGCTACTGGAAGCCAGCATGCATCCACAAAGTGGCTTATAGTAAGTATCTTTCGTTTTATTTATTTTTTTTTATTATTTTTATTTTTTTCTTGCACGTAGAGTATGAAGGCATTACGGACCTGACATTACTCCTTAAGAAAGAAGAAACAGACAGTTTTCTTTCTTTTTTTTTTTGTGAAGAGTGTAGAGCATTAGAATTTGGTACATCTCCTATGAAGGAGCACCAAATCAGAGAACATTCCTTTTTTTTTGTTTTGCTCCTGAACATAGCACTGAAGGGCATGGCACCAGCCATAATAAAATAAAAAGAAAGCTACATACTACAATATGGTGTTCTTCCTTCCTAAGGAGTTGCAGGACAAAAAAAAATGATTTAGAGATCCTACCTCCAAGAAATGGAAGATATTTATAGAATCCTTGGAAATGAGCCAGTATTCATCCACAAGACCCTATCCAATTTTAAGAAACTTTTGAAGATACCTAAGAAATATGTAAGGGGGGATGCTAAGAAAGAGGCAACCTCAAAATGTGAGTTCTTCAAGCAGTGCCCATTTATTTTGGAAGAAGCATTATTAATGTCAATAATGATATGGGCTCTGAAGGCTCCAAAATATGTACTAAGGTAGGGAATTGTGCCACATTGGGAGTTGTGTATTTAGCAAAATGTTCTGGATATGAAAGGTTTTATATCGGGAAAATGGGAAGAACATTAGGGAAGAGAATATATGAGCATAATTATGATATTCTAAAGAAAATTGCCAGTAATGCTCTTGCTAAACATGCAGATGCATTTAAAGAATATAGCAACTTCTATTTTGGGAACATTGAGAAAACAGAAAAAACCCTTGGGATGTAGAGAGGGAAATTTTTTGCGATATAGAGAATTGTTATGGCAGCTCAGATTAAATGCTGTCACTCCCCTAGGATTAAACAAAAATATTTTCATGCAACCTGTTTTAAAGTCATGAGCTGCAAAAAATAAATTTTAATACCTCAAATAGTGTGCATGATAACTATATTATATTTTTGGCGTCTTGTCTCTTTGAAAAGAGCAGATGATTAAGTAATGGATGGTTGCATAAGGATATGATGTCTTAAATGGTGTTATTCTGATGAAGTCCCCAGTGAAGGACAGAAGCGCTAAATCTTATGTGTTTTAATTACCAGAGTTCGTGATCATAGACCATTGTTCTGCACTTTATTTTTGCTTATAAATAGTTGCTGGAGTGCTACGCCTGTGTTTATTGTGGTCCTAGTGCTACACCTGTGTTTATTGTGGTTCTAGTGCTATGCCTGTGTTTATTGTGGTCCTAGTGCTACACCTGTGTTTTGTTTGGTTCTAGTGCTATGCCTGTGTTTATTGTGGTTCTAGTGCTATGCCTGTGTTTATTGTGGTCCTAGTGCTATGCCTGTGTTTATTGTGGTTCTAGTGCTACGCCTGTGTTTATTGTGGTCCTAGTGCTACACCTGTGTTTATTGTGGTCCTAGTGCTACACCTGTGTTTATTGTGGTTCTAGTGCTATGCCTGTGTTTATTGTTGTTCTAGTGCTATGCCTGTGTTTATTGTGGTTCTAGTGCTATGCCTGTGTTTATTGTGGTCCTAGTGCTACACCTGTGTTTATTGTGGTTCTAGTGCTATGCCTGTGTTTATTGTGGTTCTAGTGTTATGCCTGTGTTTATTGTGGTCCTAGTGCTACACCTGTGTTTATTGTGGTTCTAGTGCTATGCCTGTGTTTATTGTGGTCCTAGTGCTATGCCTGTGTTTATTGTGGTTCTAGTGCTATGCCTGTGTTTATTGTGGTCCTAGTGCTATGCCTGTGTTTATTGTGGTCCTAGTGCTACACCTGTGTTTATTGTGGTGCTAGTGCTACGCCTGTGTTTATTGTGGTCCTAGTGCTACACCTGTGTTTATTGTGGTTCTAGTGCTACACCTGTGTTTATTGTGGTCCTAGTGCTACACCTGTGTTTATTGTGGTTCTAGTGCTATGCCTGTGTTTATTGTGGTCCTAGTGCTACGCCTGTGTTTATTGTGGTCCTAGTGCTACACCTGTGTTTATTGCATCCACAAGACCATCTTAGTCCCCACCCTACCTGAAGCATCTGCACCACTTCCAGCCACACCGTGCTATTCATGCTAGGAGTGCAGTGATCCTGTGGCCTCAACCACATTTTGTAGACACTATACAGCCCCTTGCTGGTCACTAAATGCCATGTAATGCATGCTAGGCTTTGGCTACATAACATGGATATGCTTCCATTCTATGAACACTGCATGTTCCTTGGCAGGCAAGGGCCAGTGGCAATCCAGTACTTATGGGAGAGATACCCCACTCAGCCACTGCCTAGAACTGCACCCCTGACTATAAACACATCTCCAGATATTCTTGCCACAGGAACAGTGATCTGTGCACTGACTTTCTGCTCCCCCCACCGGCTTACTACCCTGGTACCAAGAACTGTTATAAAATCTTTGTTTCCCAAGACTATAGGAGTACCATGTACTTACCCCCCAGCTTACTACCCTGGTATCTAGGACTGTTATAAAATCTTTGTTTGCCAAGACTATAGGACTATAGGCATACCATGTACTTACCCCCCCCCCCGGCGTACTACCCTGGTACCTAGTAGTACCACATCTCTGTGCTACGATGTTGGTCACGCATGAACGTCACTGTTACCCTAAACTGCAGTTGTGTAGGCTTTTCTATGTTCTGTGTATTTCACTGTTTATGATTATGTGGATCTGTGCAGTTTTCATTTCAGAGGATTTGTATTATTTTACACAGGTAGCTATTTCTGTAGCATAGAGAGCAGTACTGTACATCCCAAAATGTAATGCAATTGGCATTGCCATTTTGGCTTTTTTTTGCATTTTTGATAATCTGTTCCAAACTATCAAAAATGACACAGACTGTACAATGCTATTAAAAGTGATGTCAGTTCAAACGTTAGACAGGAGAAAAAATGTTATGTCTAGTATAACAGTTATTCTCTACATCATTTGAAATGTTTAAAATAAAATAAGTAATTATCTAAAATGTTAGTTTAGAGATGGCCACCTTATTATGGTATTTATGGTTAAGGAGTCATAACATGGCATTACAGTACCTTTTTCAACACTGAGTGCAAAGTTTTGTATTATTATTAATATTATTATTATTATTATTACAAAGTTTCATTGCCCATCCATGAACATAAAGGTCATTTCTTGAATGTGACTGATGTGTTACCCACAAGTTCCCATGAGTTCAGGGCTTTATCTTAAGCTCCTGATGATTTTGGAAGTGATGTTACGAAACACAGAAATAGTGTCTCATCCACTGTTCATAGGCACTGTCAGACACTATAGACATCCAATCTGATAAAATCAAATGGTGCCTAAACCCTATTACCACTCGTCAGTAAATGGCAGTCCTAGAGGACCAACATGCCACAGTCAGTCCAGTATGCCAAAATCAATCTCTGAAATAAAGAAAGATGCCCTGAAAATAGCAAATATAGTTAATGAAAAAAAAATGTTATGCCCCCTCCCCACATGCACGTACACAAACATGTGCAGACTTTCAAGCAAAACACACACACACACACACACACACACACACAGAGGAAGCACATACATACTCTAATTTGTAATGGCAATAGAAGTGTCCAGCTGTTCCAGTAGGGATATAGGTGCTGCTGATTCTGCCAGTGACAGTAGTTTTATTAAAATAAAAATACACTTGTGACTCATCCTGTGTGCTTTTTATAGCACATACAACCCCTTATGTAAATGTTCTGAGAGTACTCAGTGCTCTGGTGCAGGCTGTTACAGCAGGAGTAGTGGCCTGTGTCAGTCTACCAGAGTCCTGCAACCCGTAGGGTACAAATGAAAATACTGCTTTGCCATTCTTTGAGACTTCGCCCCTCTCTCCCAGGCTCACATAAAATGGCATTGCAGGAGCCGAATATACCGCTGCTTTCCACTCATGTAGCGCATTGGCAGCTAACCTCTCTGGCAGTATGACCTGATTAGAAAAACATTGACTTTGGTTATCTGTTTTTAGTTTCACTGATGAAAATTAAATAATGAAAATGATCTATCATCCCCCTCTTCCTCATATGGACCTCTAATTGTAGACCCCCCCATTGTACCCCTAACATTTCATACCGTGAGGAAGTATACCATCATCATCATCATCATCTACCCAGTACAGATGGCACCTGCTCAGTCTCTATAACTAAAATCTGAGATGCCTCCATTTATACCACAGCAGGCTTTCAATTTACAGACACAGTTTGGGCATCTTTTAGTTATTTATTTGGTTATTTGTGTTTGCTGACGGCACTGGTCCTACTAGGCAGTGTTCACTTTCAGTGGGGACCTTAAGGGAAAGCCTCCTTAAATAAACATCCATCAGTAAAAAAATAAAAGTTTTTACACAGTAGCAGTCAATATTATTCGGAAATATACAATTCAATGTAAAGTTAACAAAACACTAAAGCTATAAATAAGCAATGCTTTCTACACCTTCAATTTATGTTGAAAGAAATAAAAAGTAAGAATCAGAACAGTGAAGGAACATAATTCGAGTTTTTTTGGCATTTTTGGCTCTCTACAGCTGGTCATCAGCTACTCTCATGGCCTGTTCTTATCCACGGAGTCTACTGAATCTGACTAGCCTCCTTCGGATTAATTCTGACCCATGTTTGGGGCCAGCGAGGAGGCAGAAGCCTCCAACGGCAGAATCACACTGCTGCCTAAGAATGCTTTCCTCCTAAAGACCATCCCCTGTGCACAACTATCCTGTCTAAAAGACGATGTGAAAGAGGTTATGCTCTCATATCGCCCATGTCACCACATGCAACTCAGCCACAGTCCTGCCTCACTGTGGACACAGAAAGTCAAAATACATTCATTCATTGCTGTAGTTTATCAAAACATGAGCAAGAAAACCATCAGAAAGGTCATAACATCACTATGCTATGCCATTCTGCAGAAGGTGGCATTCATTGCACCCTACCCACAAATGACTTCCATTTATTCTTTATAGTATTTATTTGTATTAATGACCACATTGGGACCAATTCAGAAAGGATACCAAGAGATATACTTCAGCACCATGATGGACTGTCTCCACAGCTGTGCTAAATGCCAATGAGGCAGCCTGGTGGATAGGCATATGCTAATTAGCCATGTGCTCTATCCAGGGAATGGCTGCTGTAAGACATTTACACAGCCAAGCGATTCTTGGAATCACTCTGATGTGTAAAGTAGCACAGCCATTCCTTGCTGCATACAGCAATAAACATGGCCATCATCACCATAGAGTTAAGTGCTGGGGAGTCTAGTGATCAGGTAGTGTTAGGGGCTGTGTGTGTGTGTGTGTGTGTGTGTGTGTGTGTGTGTGTGTGTGTGTGTGTGTGTGTGTACGTGAAGGGCTGTATATGTGTACATCTATATACGAGTGCTTGTCTTCCTGGGATGTAGCAGTAGGAAGCTTAATCAGTACCTGCATGTGTGTACAGGTGAATGGGTGAGTGTGTGTGTGACTGCCATCAGGTGGGGAGTGAGTTTTGTGTGTGTGTGTGTGTGTGTGTGTGTGTGTGTGTGTGTGTGTGTGTGTGTGTGTGTGTGTGTGTGTGTGTGTACGTGAAGGGCTGTATATGTGTACATTTATATACGAGTGCTTGTCTTCCTGGGATGTAGCAGTAGGAAGCTTAATCAGTACCTGCATGTGTGTACAGGTGAATGGGTGAGTGTGTGTGTGACTGCCATCAGGTGGGGAGTGAGTTTTGTGTGTGTGTGTGTGTGTGTGTGTGTGTGTGTGTGTGTGTGTGTGTGTGTGTGTGTGTGTGTGTGTGTAGCTAATGAAAGTGTGAATGTGTGTGGGAGTTTGGGGTGGCTGTCATATTTCCACACAACCCTAGACTAACAATCAGAGCCTGCCTTACATCGGTAGGACCACTACCAGGGATAATCCTTCAGACTTGTGTCAGGAAGAACCATTAATCACTAGGCATAACCATACAGATATGGGCTGGGGGGGCGCTAGGCACGAGTGATAATCCTACAGATGTGGGCAGGGGTATGTTAAACACTAAGAATAATGTGTCATACAATAATCTCACTTACACATAACAGGAATAAGTGGCAAACACAAGACAGCAGGGATACTCTATATGGCATCTCTTAAAGGCACTTAATGAAAAATGCAAAAAAAAATAGTGCTGAGAACCACTGGACACCAGGGATAGTACAACAAGTGTGCCTTAAAAGTAATAAAAGGAATTACAACTCTGCACTCCCCACCAAGGATATTCGTCCCCTGTACCACCACTGGAGACCAATGATATAATGAAAAATAAATAAATAAAAGTTAAAAAAAGAATGCACAAAGAGTGGATTAATAGATTTGAACCCTGCACCCTCACCACAGTAACCTCAGCATTAATGCACTGCACTAACAGGTAGGTAGCGTGATGTTTTTAACAAAATGAGGATCTCTGGCATTATTTAACGCCTGCAACAGTTAGTGACGTTTGAACGAGAGGGACAGGGAACATTAGCATACCTCTTAAACTCTTAGTGCAAACAGTTGCGACAAAGACAAAACTGATGGCGGGACACAATCAGGGCAGATTTTAATTCTTCTTCTTACAAACTTAATAACCAGCACCATAGCAGCACTTGTACTACCATGGAGTTACTGATAGATACGAATTGTGAAACTCTAATGTCCAGTTTAAATCACTGACTGTAATCATCTGTGACCTATAAGGGCATGAATAAGGAGACATATGGGACTTTGCACAACACAGTGATGGGGAAGGAGTCTGTGGTGTGTGTGTGTGTTTGAATACCTGTATTGTATGTTACAGAGTGAATAGGGGGTGTATGTAGTAACGTGATGTGGGTGCCACTACTATTAACTATTGCAGGAAGTGTTGATCTGCACTCATAGTAGTTAATGGTGATTCATAGACATGCAAATTAGCTGATAAATACATCTTTCTTCATTAGAAATAATATGACTCTGAACCACAAAACACTTCATTGCAAAAACACAGCCTTTTTACCCCAGCCCTTAAAATGAGCACTGCGGTTCTGAATCCCTGGGATTGTTTAGTCATGAAGGTTTTTAATACAGTGTATTAAGCTGAAGTCTGTTTTTGTAGCTCAAGGCATGATGCCCGTGAGTTTGACAGACAAATCTGTAGACTTTCAAGTATGATACGGAAATGGTGTTACCCAAGAAAATAAAATTAAAAAAGGATAACTCCGATGTGATTGTCTTCCTAAACACAGCTACCTTACAGGAATACACTCATTAAAATTTTTTATTAGGGGATCAAGCAGTATGTCACCTCTACATGTTAGTACTGTAGAGGTAACAGTTAAACCGACACAGTTAAACACATCAGATCTTCAGCTACACCACCCCAGTTTATTTGTTAATACTTACAACTGAAGGCCTTTGAGGTAGTAAAAAATATATAATTCGCCCATATGAAAGACTATGTGAACAAGATATTAGACAGCAAGTGAATAAAATTCATCACCAATTCATACAAAATTTAACTGTGGGACAGAGAAAAATCATTGACTGATTTGTCTTGTAATAACACAATCAGAATAATTAAACCAGGTAAGGGTGTAGGCAGGGTAATGATGGATTCTAACAACTATTTGGCTCTTCTAGCAGAACGGCAACAATTTTAATAGATGACAATGTGTAAAAAAAAAACTCAAAATGAAATAAATACCTGTCATTCAAAGATCAAATTATTATTTATATGATTTAATTCTGCAAGGATTTATAAATAAGACTGAATACAAGTTTTTACCTGTAAAGGACCCCAGAAGACCAGCTATAGTTGGCATTTCAAAAATACACAAGGACTTCACCAGTTCCCCACTGTATCCCATACTTTCTGCTTCTGGATCAATCACAGAATCATTTGTCAAATGTATTGATTACAAATTGGAAGATTATTTCAATTAATCTGATATAGTTTTTAAAGACCCTTTGTATTTTTAAGTTCATTAACTAAATAGTTGATGCAGAAACACATCTGTTTTGATGTGGTTGATTTATTTACCTCCACACCACACAGTGTGGGGCTACAGTGGTTTTAACTTACCATAAAAGACAACACTCAATATTCAGACAAGCAGATAGGATTACTAATTGAATTTATGAATATACCCCCGGATTCATGAAGCCTGCACCAGGCGCAGGCGTAGCATATGCGGGACAATGCCAAATATGTCCGTCAAGCGATTCAGGTATGAACCAACTCCACGTGCACTACCGGCGTACGCCAGATCTACGCAGCCCTCAGCATAGGTATGCAAATCACCCCATGCACAGTGTCGCACCATGCTAATGAAGGCATACAGTGATTCACGAAATGGTGCAGGCATAGCGCAAGCCCATGGAAATGTAAACCAAAAAACATGGTTTACATTTTCCCAAACAGAACATCGGAGTTATGGAAGCGGACCATACTCATGTATTACAAAGTTAACATATGCCAATGGCGAAATACACAGCCAATGGCACAAGAAAAGATGTACAACACCTAAAAAACAACATTTAATGTCATGTCCACAGTAAAGCACAGTACAACCGCAGGGCATGTGTGTGCAAACAGGAATACAAAGGAAATATATACAAATGTCATAAAATCGCAATGAAAGACAAATCAGGATTGCACCATAATATGCAATGGTAGGCATGGCACACCACAAGCAAGGTGCAAGGGTTGCCAAGGGCCCGCGACAGTGTTTGGCACTGTAACTATGAATTATTAGTCAATGCCATGCAAATGAGGCAGGTAATACTGAATCGCAAACGTCCCGCCGGATTAAGGATGTACCTGACGGCGCAGCGCTATAACACTGAGGAGTATATCAGAGGTGATACATGACATCAGCAGAGGGGTGTGCCACCATATCAGTAAGCACATTGGAGCAATGCAAATCTGGCCTGGCCATTGCTAAGCAAAGCTGCAGGACAGGGGTGGGGAGGAAGGTATAGAACCATTTAGCTGAGAGCACACATGGTGCCTGAAAGCGCATGTGTATGGGGATGAAATCATGCCCGAAACCCGGTAAGCGGATGCATGCGCCGTGAACAATAGCACAAACAGGAAGGTCAGGGGAAGAAAAGAAGGAAATGCTGAAGCAGGGTAATTGGCATACTAATGAGCAATTACCACCAATCAACCCACGGCGGCCAATCGACGGCAGTAGACAAGCCTGCATGCAGAAACCTGCAAAACAGGATAGGGGAGGCATAGGATTGCAAAGAAAGGAGGGGAGGACTTGGAATGCAAAGATAGGAGAACTGTCATAGCAGAGCAAAGCAAACCCACAGTAGACTGGCAATAGCACACATTACGCAAGATAAGCCAGGTCTAGGAAAGTACAAATGAAAGCAGGCAGCTGGATTCATGCCAGCAAATGGTAGGTGTAACATGCACAAATGTAAATGGAAGGGCAGGAGGTAATTCATGGCATCCAAATGTAATGCAACACCAAAGGCAGCACAATAGTGGTTCCGTTAATAAAACACAGAAGATACCGTGTAGCCACGATCGTACATACACACCCTATGACATCATCAGTGTTCACAGCAAAACAGTATAAAGTGTGAAAGCACCCAACACACACCTGTGTATTCCCAAACACCGCACCATAGGTGTAAACAGATGGGGAACTTTTAAAACGTACATGTTGGGAGCTGCCATAGCTGTGATTCATCAGCATGTGTTACAGACCAATGGTGTTGTGGAGGATGATGCTGACAACCACCGTAGGCCTCGGAGGAGGAGAAGAGTGTTCAGACCAAGGGTAACCTACCAGGGGCTACATGATCTAGAGACAGTACAGCATTACAGGGTGGACAGGGACATCTTACAGCAAATAGTAGAGCTGTGCCGGCCATGCCTGAGAACCAGAAAAAACAGAGGGGAACCCATCCCAGTGGGCATGAAGGTATGTGTAAGCTTGCGAATACTAGCCACAGGTACCTTTCAAAGGCCAACTGGAGATATAATGGGGATCTCACAAGCATCGGCATCCAGGGTACTACACCAGTTCCTGGATGCCATGTTACCACATGCCAATGAGCATATATACTTCCCCCGAACTCAGGAGGAGTTGGCCAGCAATATGCGTCACTTCCACAGTGTGGCACACTACCCGGAGGTACTGGGTGTGATAGACTGCACGCACATACAAATCAAGTCACCACCCAGTGAGTATGGTAGGCACTACATAAACCACAAGGGATTCCACTCCATCAACTGCCAGGTCATGTGCAATGCCCAGGGCATTATCATGGATGTGTGTGCTGGCAGCCCTGGAAGCTACCACGACTCCCATATCTGGCATACCTCACAGCTGTATCAGGTATTTGTCAGAGGGAACATCCCACAAGGCCACCTTGTGGGGGATGCTGGCTATGCACTGGAGCCGTGGATGATGACCCCCATCAGAAATGCACACACACCAATGCAAGAACGCCATAATGAGGCACACGCACAAACCAGAATCATCATAGAGCATGTGTTCGGGATGCTGAAATCACGGTTCCGGTGCTTGGACACATCTGGTGGAGCTTGCAGTACTTTCCAGGCACATGTGCCCACATCTTCATAGTATGTGCCATGCTACATAATATGATCCTGCGGAAACAGCTGCAGCTGGGTCAAAATGGGGGAGGGCCTCACAGCCCACTGCAATTGCCAAGGCCAACACAGGCACAGAGGGATCCAGACCATGGACACACTGTGCCAGCCCCAGTAGGCAGACGAAGGCGTGCCCAATATGGCTACACCTTGGCAAAGAGGGAATGTATAGCACATACCTTGACAGTGTAGGCTCCCACGGACTGACACCCCTCCCCGCCTGCACACACAGTAACATGGATGGCATACAACCACGACTACCTGTAAATTGTGATGTATAGGTGGCCCACTGTGGAATCCTACATAGGCAGCCCTCAAACACTGTACACGCAACAGCCATTGGAACATGGAAATGTCAACACCTGAACAGTAGATGTGCCTATCAGCATCTGTCGGTGCTGTGTGTATAGGTTCTCAGGTACATCGGTAGGTACACGCCCGATTGTCAGAGACAAAACACCAAACGGGGCAAACAGTGACTCTCATCGCCACAACATCGAGTAAGCAACTGTCACTTACTGGAGCAGAGGCAATTGCAGGAGCACATGTGTGTAAGCACTGTCCTACACACACTCATCACGGATTCCCCGCTGCGTTACTGAGGGGCTCCACAAAATGTAATCATGGATGTTGTGTCAAGGCAGTGGATGTACCCATGACAGGCATTCGTCACCTCGGCATGCTGCATCCATGGTCGTATGAAGGTGTAGCAAATTATCGGGTGTAGCTAATTGTGATATACATACCCAATGCCGGAGTACAGTCAGTAAACATCACATGGACATACCATTAACTGGAATCATCAATTTGTAAACTAACAGAGTTATCCATGTGAGTGTAGTGTGGCGTAACTGCTGTAGTGTACTGCACATACAAAATGACATAATACATGTACAACCCCCAGATGTCCAAGTGGTACATGCAGTGACTGCCGTACATGTTCCCGGTCCCACGTCCCGCAAGAGATGTAACGTAATCCCGACGGCACGGGTAATGCATTCCGGATGCAGGTCATCAGAATATGTGTAGCACACGTTAGCGGGAATAAGCGTTGCCCACAGCTGGTAAGCGATGTTTAAATACGACTATACGGATATGCGCGAAACAGGGCTAAGTGTCACCGACCACTGTGCAGATCACGGTCAATGATGTACAGAACAGGTGAAACCAGCATTAGTCACCCCTGAACAAATAGTGCCTGCTCTGAAGGGTAAAACGACCACTGCCAGGAGTGGAACAGGCATTCATGTATACAATCACCCAACACTATTGCTAGGCAAGATGTACGTACGGTAGGGTTGCCACAGTTCAAATGACCAATGTGGGACATATGCCAAATGTCTGCAGGACGACACATACACCTGGCCAGTAAGAAAACCAGAACGTCAGAGTTTTGCATAGATAAAAAGCTTATTCTAGTAATGGTCACATGTACGTGTTCCGTGTCCTGTAACATGTAGGTGGGTCAGATACAGAATAAGTGTTTTATGCAACTATGACATAAACTATAGGGAATATGTTTGTCCCAAAGTCGCAGGACATTTGCTATGTTCACAAATATTTCGCAGGACACAACTGCACAAAGAGGGACTGTCCCTCGCAAAGTGGGATGGGAGGTAATCTTAACCTATGGCAGGTGTGTAATGTGACAGGTACAGACACAAACATGCAGAGTCCAGGAAACACAGTATACACTGACAAACACACAATGAAAGACGTAGCATGCCTTTCACCACCCCTGTCTGAGATATGTAGACATATATATATATATATATATATATATATATATATATATATATATATATATATATATATATATATATATATATATATATATATATATACACACATATATAATACAGATAGAAAGGGCGATAGTGTGATATATGGATATATAAGGGGTCACTGACATCTGCAAATATATGGATAGGTCGATGACATTCAAAACACCTTTGAGGTACAAATAAATAGGATACCGCCAACTATGGAATGTATCACACACCGACACACGTAACCAGGAGGCTGAAAGACAGAAAGAACACAGTACTGGAACAGTAGAACCACAAGCAATATGACGATAGTAAGGACATGTAGTCACCGCTGCCAGTGGTGCGGTCCACATAGGTACCGCGTACAACTGTGGTTGTGAGTGATGTAGCCTGTGTATGTGTGTGTTGAGGGTACCATGTGTGTTCCCATGTGACTAAAGTGTGTGTGCGTGTGTCCACATCATGTGTCTGTAGGTGGCAACTCGAAGGTAGATGATTATGGTTGGTGCGGGTATAGCTAGCCATAGGCATGCAGTAAACACCTGTCCCACATTGGGAGGGACAGCCCCTCCTGGGCAGGTGTGTCCTGACATGAAACACTACAAAGGGCAACTGTCCGAGAGTTTAGGACATTAGTATGTCCCAAATATTATGCAATAGTTGCAGGAAATACTCATGCCTGTATGTAAGAAACGGAAATGTTACATGCAAACCGATAAGTAGTTAAGGACCAAGAACAATTGGTATGTAATGAGGATAAAAGTATGTCCTATCCTGTGTACTGACCGTGGCCATATGTCAGCTTGTAAACACCACTGTGTGACCCGCAAGTGTCCAACTATGGCCATATGAAAAGGTGGCAAGCCATGTCACAGAGGGTCTGACACCAACACCACTGCAATGACTGCAAATATCTGGGACAGACATACACGGGATAGCAGTCATTTACAAATATCCCTGCACATATCGCCGTACATCCGGAGGTATGGAAGTATCAACCTCACCTGCATACCATATAGAAACCAATTAACAATGGCCCAAAGTAAATTCCCGTAACAGAAGTCTATTAAGTGACAGCACTGTAATTAGGGAAGGGGCCCACACACATATATATGGACTACATAGAAATTCAAGCCCCACAAAACCGTATATGCTACGTACACCCGCCTACATCCCCCACACTGGAAACAATAGCAATACAGACCGTAACCACAGCCCAAACATCTAGTTAGTCAATTACATCTGCTAAACCGTTAACATACCTTGTGAGAGACACATTTAAAGGCACCATGCAAAATTGTAGACGTCGTATAATGGAACAAACGGCGATATTACAGGTGTTTGCAATAGTCCTTTATCAGATCGGTGGGATGACAGGTACAGTCACAGGTAGAACCACATACTCAAGCCGTCACACACAATCCACGGGGGACATGACTCCAAAATAGACTTGGCTCTGCACATAGCAGTTGCAATTACACACAACAAAACACAATACAGGCCATCTCCCCAAAGGCAGGGGAAATGGCCAACTCCCAAGTGGAGAATTCAATTATACCCCACTGCTGCCGTGTAATTGACGAATGGAGTAGCTGCACAGCTGAAGTGCATGTAATTAGTCACACCGGACCACAAATTGGCGGCAGTAAACCACATGTTGCAGGTATAGATGTATATAAGGATGACTTGCCAGATATGCAAACTGTATGCTCATACCGTAAAACAGTTTAAAGAGTGATACAGAAGGGCGAGATAGAGACGAAATACCGGAACAATATCAAGGTATGTAGAACACTAACTGTATGTATAGTATGTTCTGTATTAAGTTATGTCAGTGTATGCATAGCCTAGTTTGTTAAAAGTGTCCACCATGCATAAAGTGGGGAATGGTATTTATGTAGTGATGTCTTGCTGATCGTACTAATGCTTTTAGAAGTTGTGTGTCCAGCAGTGGGCCACAAGGTAAACAGCACAGACACCACAAGGGATGCAACATGACGGCTTTAAACAGAACAATGTCATACGACCCGACGTCAGTAGCAGGGTATGTCCAATAAGTACGTGCCATAGCAGGGGATAGTATATGTGGATATACTGTAACAGTATGCATGTGTATGGGCATATAACGTCAATGACATGTCTAAGGTGGACTCTCTGTGCAAGTATGCTTTGAATTATGGGATACCATGTAAAACATGTGTAATGTATAGTACAGTAGATTGATATGTCAGATATGCTACACAGGAGAACAGGCATATGATGCATAACAAAGGTATCATATAGTGATGTGAGTAGTATGTAATTAATTTATGTATAAACAGTTATGATGAAATAAATAATGAAATCTACTCTGTGCATTTGCAAAGGACGCAAACATTACTCCCATACTAGAATAGCAGAAGAGATGTGACAGACAAACATGAACATGATTGGCATGTACAATAACAGGATACATATGGCCTGTAGTCACGGGACATTGTAATATCATGACAGCTAATCTAACTGGAAGGGCTATTCCAGTAACCATGCACAAAGGACATGTAATAGCTCCACAGGTTCATAGTGGGGTACCATGCAGTCTGGCAAGTCTATGTGTAACAATAACTACAGTGTGCACACCAGTGGCACCTCTCTAGGGTAGTGTCCTGTGAACAGAAGAGCCATGTGTAAGCTGCATCTCTGCACAGTACAGCCACTGCAGTGATCCCTGGCGTACATGTGTCCACCATCCACCAAGTGAGGTATCACATGAACACTGCTACTGACTGTCCATGTGTGATGTACATAGGAATCATGTCCCAAAGCATGGTGAGTGTCCGGTCTGGGAATGCAACCCCCAAGCACATGCCACACACTGTTGCGTGTGTGCACATATCCATGAGCATTGTGCTCATAGTGGCTATTGTTTATGTCGTGTATGCGGAGTATATCCATTAATATATTTGCAGACATGGGCCCTGTCTTTGCAGCAGAGGTCACCCCTGAGTATGTAGTCCGCAAATGTGTACAGACATGGTGTCTGTACATAAGCCGCAAACTTTAACTGTCGTAGCTCAATAAACGTCATGGTGTTTTAATGTTGAGTTATGTAAAGCTGTTGTGTAAGGTACACCCTAAGCGGGGTGTTGTAACCATGGATGTGTGTATAAGTCCGGTGTTCATAGGTACAATGGGTGCCTATGTACCAACTACATACCCAGTACAGACATGTGTGGACACATAGAAGGATATCCACGCCACAGTGGCAATGTGGTAATCACAGGAGTGTGTGCGACATACATGTGTCTTACAAACACGTACAATGCGACATGTATGTAGGGGACTAACACCTATGTGATAACTAGTGGGTGGATGGTGTACTGCAAAGGTGATGTTCATACCAAGTGTCATGCAGGTAAAGGCCATGATGTTCATATCGGTATCTGTCACAGTGACACCCGTATGGATGGGGTCTGTATCAGCTGGTGGAGCAACAATGGTGCTGGGTATGCAGTGGTCTGTAAAGCTAGGCAGGGATGTCCCCTCAGTGGTAGTCTGTACCTCAGGGAAGCATATACCGAACATGAGGGCCCCATGAGGGACTGTGGTATGCCAAATGTAACTGCAATGCAGTATGTGATATGGTATGCCACCCTCAGTGTTTGTGTCCCGTCCATTAGCCACTTTGCATAACATCCAGAGACATATGTTATGATGTGCAGGTGGATGTGTATGTTGTCAATACCAGAATGGAGAACGGTGCTGAATGGCAGTGAGAGGACAATGTAGGCTGTGTGGACCCCCGTGTCATCATCAACTACTAAGGCAACTGTATGAAAGGTATTCAACAGGTGTAGGAGGCATGCTGTAGCCCCAACAAGACCAACCCAGCTGGCATCAAAGGACCGGAGCACAAAGACTCAGCAAATGATGTCCATGATGGTGTGCCCTATAGCCATGCATAACAGTCCAGTGAGGTGTGTAGGGCAATAGTCCCAGTCGTGCATTGTGGCGCCACCTGTGTGGAGTGCTACTGTCGCTGTGTGACAGTCAGGGGCCACAATGTCTGGTACAAGACTATTACTGAATATGGTGTCCCAGTGGGGAGACATGCCATTCAGAGGTCTGTGGACATCACAGCCTGGGATTTTGTAGGGTGACAAGGGGCCTGTGTCCTAGGACATACAGAGTGCAGATCAGTACTGTGTAGGTGTGACAGCAGGTACACCGCAATGTTCCTGCAAGGAATATGGCCCCGTAGGGAGTGAGAGGGTATAATGTTAGCATTGAAGCCATCAGACAGCATGTTGCCAACATCACCTGTTACTGTCATGTTCCAGAGTGACAGTTGTATGTGTGAGCAGATGTGGGTATTGCATACGACTACTGACATACCACCATAATGCCTTGTGGTACATCTTGGAATGTGTCACAGTAATGTGTACGTAGCTAGTTATGGAGTATGTGATGAGGGATCCCGTGGCCCTACCGAGGCTGACCAGTGAGTTACCCCATGCATGGGAATGTACACCACTGTGCAACAGCCCCCACCTGTTGTTGTAAAGTATGTCTGTGGGACCGCACCCTCAGAGTGTTGTCTGTTATCTGGTGTGTACCATCATGGCTCTGTGTGGAATAGCATGAACCATATTGTCGTGTACATGCTAATGAAGTGCACTGGGGTATGTCTCAGCATTTGCATGTGCATTGTCCATCTGCACGTGTGTCACAACAACAACTACCGCTGTCATACGACATCTGTAGTAGGTGTTGTAGTACTCATCTACTGTGTATGCCGTGAAGTGTGTGGTACCGGTATGTGGCTAACAAGGGTGAGTAGCATATGTTCGGATTCCACCAGTGAGGGGATAACCCCAGGTGTGGAACAGCAGTCACATGTTGGTAGTGTCCATGTCAAGGATACTGTTAGTCTTGGAGGTGGTGTATGGGTCGAACCAGCCGAGCGGAGGTTATGACTCACGTACAGTGTACTCCTAATGTGTCGGTACATGTGCAGCTATCACAGTTAAGTGTGGGTTACTGTCAGTCTCACATCAGTAGCAGCAGTAGTTCCGGACACAGTTATATGCACGTGGAGCACCTGTGATGCATTGTGCTAAGTAACCAGCCGGGATGTGTGTACAACATAGTGGAATATGGGAACACCTCAGCCATGGGTGTGCCAGTCCAGGTACGTGCCTGAGAGGTACGGTCTGTCTATAACCAGTCATTGCAGGTGTGCTCTGCAGAGCCAAGAGGCAGGTCCCAGTCACTGCAGAGATATTGAAGTGGTGCAGTATCAGGTGTGCCTTGCCTGCGTGCGTCACAGAGGATGATGTCAAGCATTGTGTGACATGACCACATGCTTCGCTAACCAGTTCCTATTCTGGTGGTGACTGCTACTGGACACTGTGCATGACAGGCAGGATAAAAGCAGCAAGAGTCCAACATGTGATCCGTACTCCCAGGGCTGACAGGTGCAGGTCAACTGTGCCACAGCATCATGTTGTTTGACCAGGTCTGTCAAAGTGGACATATACTAGATGCCTGTGGAATGACAGCAGAAGCATGGACAATGGGAGTGACACAGTCATTTGTAGTACAGTGGTAACAGGTCCAGATGAGCGCAAAATGCTTCCCAGGGCTTGGATGACACCATCAGGGCTACAACACTGGTGGGCTATCGCATGTCCCTGCACACATAGTCTGTGCCCTGAGATACAACTTCAGTCACACAAACATGGAAGATGAGTCACACCGTACCTGCTGAGTTGTGGCATGTGTGCATAGGTTATGTTGCAGAACCAGTTACTTGACAGCAGGATGTAAGTGACTATCGCCTTGTGTAGCCTGCTGAGTGGAACAGCAGTGTGACCACCGACAGTCACCTATGACAGGTGTGTTGTGTATGTTATGACACCCTATTGGCTGTATGTGATGGGCACACATGTCTGTGGGCTATAGGTTGGTGTGGTTGTGTTTGGCGATGTGGGTTGATGTTGGTGCCCACACAGAGTATGGAGGGGTACTGTACAAGGTGTCTCTGTATGTGTGGCCTGTGGTGGGGATCATGTGGGACTATGTGATGTGTGGGGTGCGTTGCCAATGTTGCACATCCCCACATGACTGTCAGGTGCAGTCAGGGTTGGTGACAGTAAATCCCCCAGCAGGGCTGCATATGTGCATCCCCCACAGGCTGTACTGTTGTATGTTGGGAGGTGTGCATTGAATGTGTACATAAGAATAGCTCTATTGCCACATGTACAACATAGTCATCATAGTGACAGGCAATAGCACTGGTACGTGCCAGTTGGACATGCCTGTATATAAGTGGTACGTGCCAGGTGGACACGCCGTATAAACCACCATGTCTCACGAGGTATGTGAGTGATGTGTATACGACAGCTGTTGTACTGTAAGCAAGCTGGAAATGTATGGACAGACAGTGTACCTGTGAGGACTGGTGTGAAATGGGTGCTAAACTAAGCAGTAGCTCATAACGTGCCAAGAAGCTCTGAACAAGTGCCGAGCATGCCCATACATTACAGATAGGGTGTTGGATAATATCAACCCACAAGTGTTGACAATAGTCATGATTGGTGGCACTGCATCAGAATACTGCCCGGTATGGTCTGCAAGTCCATGAACCATTATCAATGTAGATGTTAGCAGTACAGATGTACAAGACAGTACGAATGTTCATTTACAAATGCCTTTGTATGTCACAGGAGTGTTCTACTAGTGGCCTGTTGACAGACTCACAACTACTAAAGGTGCTACAGTGACATGTGCATATCACACGGTGTCAGCTACAGTAAACCAGGGTTAATGTGTTGTACCCCACCCGCATTGTAGCCCATACCACACAGACAAAGGTCAGCCAACTGTGTATGTGAGGATGTGAATGGCCATGACCTATGGGCAATAGTTGTCACAGTGTTGCGAACAACATACAGAATGGGCTGTGTGTGTGAGGTGTGTGACATATGTGCACATTCTGGTGGATGATATCAGCAATGACACCACTAGGGGAATATCCCCGTACCCATTAAGAAACACCTTGGCTGTGGTCAACATTATGGACACTGTGTTAGAGATGGTGTAGTGCAGTACACCTCCCTGAGCTGGAGACATTTCTCTGGCCCTTTAGGTAGTCATCCGAGGTACCCATGACATGACAGGGTGGTATCCATGAGCACAGAGATCATTGGACAGGCATACACAGCACCCGTGTGACCAATATTGTAATACACATCACCCTTCAGGGGTAGGGCCCATGCGTGGATGGCTGATACCAGCCTCCACAATACTCACCTCCAGTATGCAGCATGTTATCCACCTTGCATACAGACATATGCCACACTATGCTGTTAGACATGCTACATCTCCATAGCCTGATCTGAAAGACATACGTTATGGACAACCACCGTCCTACGACTAGGATGGCCACATGTTGGACAGATCCCTGTGCCATACCTGTAACATACTCCCACCATACCATGCAGCCCTGTCCACATAGCTGCACATATCATCCCTGTCATACATGGTGTGATGGCCGTATGGTAGATGTAGTATCAACTATCTGGATCAGTAATGTGTCACTGATGCCCTTCATGGTGGCATAATGGGTGTCGGATACAGCTAGGAAACCCAGCCCGTACATGCTATAGCCGATAACCTTACCTGAGAATGATGTCCGACTAGCCATTGTCCCATGTCTATCACATGTGCAACACAGGCGATCCGTGGCAGGATGTTGAACAGCTGTACAGTGCAGTGTAGATGTCTATGGCAAAACAGATGCATGTACAGGTTTCCATGCATACTTGATGCATTGTCACTGCCCAAGTCCAGTAAGACTGTGTCTGTGTTGATATGTGACATATACACAGCATCAAGGTCAACAGCATTACCGTGGATACATCAGGCATGTGTAGATAGGTAAGAACACCAGTGCAGGCAAACAGACATGCCCACATGAAGACAGATGTCACATGCAGTAGGAACACTAATGAGGTGACACACATATATGGGGATGATATCCAATGCATACTGGGTGTTACATGTGTGACACATACATGCCAGTCGTGTTAGTGTCATGTTGATTTGCAAAGATAACTGTGCAGATGTACTAGAAATGTATGTGCAGCAGTATCACTGTACATGTCTGTAAATGTGACCTGTCACCTTCATCATGTCTTACAGATAATGCCTCATACACGCCTACCAGCATACAGCCGAAAGGAGGATGACGTCATAATCCCGTACCTCCATGAGAACTACGAGGTGTTATTTAGCCATGTGCCATAGCACGCACAGCAGCGGGATGACCTGTGGCAGGATCTTCGCAGGAGGGTCAACGAAGTGGGTGGCCACAACCACACCTACCAGCAGGTGCGCAGACACTGCACGGACTTGATACGTCATGCAAAACAGCGTGCCATTGCAATCGCCAGGAAACAAGGTGGAACAGGTGGTGGGCCACCAACCCAGCCTCCACTCACACACACAGAGGAGCTACTGGCCAGTCTGGGAACACCCTCAGAACAGCCCCCCACAAACACTAGCTGCCATCGTGGAGCTGGGTGTCACCCAACCAATGAGCCTGGAGTTGCCTGGTAAGTCAGTACTGAACATATGGCCAGTATATCCCACGTACGTGCATGTGTCAGTGTACATCATGTAATGTAACAACATATGCAAGGCATGTGGACACACATGCTTTATGCTACCCTGTGTATGCACCATACCTCTGAATTGTACAGGTATTTGCAGGATGTCCAGATGTCTGCCTCATATTGTCGGTGTGTTCCCCTTAATATCTGTCCCTTTCTGGCAAATAGCTGAGGAATGGAGTCATTCAATGATGACATACATTTCTGTTTACAACTGCACATTCTGTGTAAAACCCATGTGCATGCAAACCTATTAGTCTAGCAAATTTCTAAGTTTGTAAGAGCAATATGTCACAGTTCTCCCTATATGTCCCCCATCATAGTAGGCTTTGTCCACATTTATTGTTCTAAGAGGTTGAGAGGTATGGTATGCACACATGTGTTTACTATATGCTATTGTACAGGCGAATGTGTTAACTTGCACTGTGCACCCTGTGGCTGTCATACAGTCATGGATAATGTTCATACTGCTGTGTCACCCTATACAGGTACCTCTGGCATGCCGCACAGACAAGAGTCCATTGCAGGTGAGACTGTCATCGGTATCAGGCATGTCAAAGCATAGATCTATTCACCATGTGGTCAGTTAATACATGGATATACAGGTCGCATCACCCATCATCCACACAGGCCACCCATGTGCAATATATGCAACTGAAATGACACACAGACATGAAACTACAGTATTTGTCATTGCTACATGTGTGTCCAGCTGTGCATACAATGGTGGAGGTGTTCTACAATGGAGTCATATGTACTATACAGTGGAACAAAACGTGTGGTACACAAACCAGTACCACACAGTGAGCAGTGATATGGGCAGACCACAGGCGTCACCATTGTGTTATATGCCCCTGCAATGGTTTCACACATTGTGATGTTCCATCTGACATGTCTGAGACACGTAGCATTTTGGTTGCAATATTGTCACAATTTCCCATAACCCATACCCAACATACCACACATACACCTGTTGTCTGCATAGCCCTGTGGATGGTGACATATCCAACATCTATGGGTGTATGTCATATGGGACAACACAGACATGTGTGATAGACGGCCATCATATACATGACCAACACATGTGCACACATGGCCATAGGGGATGGCCAGAGACACATAGCCACACAGAAGATGGGATGTGGATACACCCTGTCCCACTTTGTCCACACATGGTCCAATTACAGCTGTACTAGACTGATTGTACAGGTGATGTGGTATGCTGCACATCCTAAATGCCTGTGCACAGCTAGTGGAGGTGTCAGTGACATGTACCTCATAAGATATGTTGAACATGACATCTGTGTCATAGCATGATGGTAGTCACCTTTACAGATTCCACTGACAGTGACACCAGGCCACAGATACTGTATTTTCCCCTTCTGCCGTAGGTCATCACTGTTAGCCGTGCACCTTGTGTGTGTGGTACAACAATGTCATGTGTGAAATGGTGATGTGACAGGTCTGCTATGTGTGGACATGGTTGCCAGGCAGCTAACACTCTGTAGTCATTGTGCAGGGGTGTCATCTGTATGTCCTCCAGTGACCTGTCACATGATACAGCATGGTTTGGTGTATATACACCTCAGCATCGTAGGTCACAATCCACAGGTATGTCATGGGTATGTATGCAGTTCTAGATATGCAATGCATACATAACATGCACTGTTTAGCAATATAGATGCCTCATGATGCCATGCAATGGCACAGTGTCTGTACATCACAATGTACAGCAATGTAGACAGCTCACAGTCCCCTACCATGCCCATGCACATTTGTTCAACATGCATTCTATCTGTAGGGCATATGGACAACACCGCAATGTGATACCCAGTACGATGCTGTACATGTGTCAGGCATGCATGCATGTTAATGCACACATCAGCAGATTACATGTCAAGGTCACATCAGCCATGTGTACTGTTATCCTGTTCTGGTCCACATGGTGTATCACGGGGATGCATGCATACTACCATGATCATGTGAATTGCATGGATAAAGATATGACACCTACCTGCTGTAGTGTGCATTCTAGTGTGCATTCCAGGGGGTATGCTTACAAACACTATTGATGTCTGAGCTGCATGCTGTCAGCTGTATCGCAAGCATGCTGCATGCCATCTGTCATATCACATGCATGGTGTGTCAGTGTGTGTGTGTCAGTGTGTGTGTGTGTGTGTGTGTGTGTGTGTGTGTGTGTGTGTGTGTGTGTGTGTGTGTGTGTGTGTGTGTGTGTGTGTGTGTGTGTGTGTGTGTGTGTGTGTGTGTGTGTGTCAGTGTGTGTGTGTGTGTGTGTGTGTGTGTGTGCGTCAGTGTGTGTGTGTGTGTCAGTGTGTGTGTGTGTGTGTGTGTGTGTGTGTCTGTGTGTGTCTGTGTGTGTGTGTGTGTGTGTGTCAGTGTGTGTCAGTGTGTGTGTGTGCATGTGTGTGCATGTGTGTGCGTGTGTGTGCGCGTGTGTGTCTATTGTAATTTAGCGTCTTTCTTTGCATTCACAGGTGATGTAGGTGCGTTACCCTCCTGCGGTCCATCTGATAGTGTCCCCACAGATGCTAGCAGTGATGAACATATGCATGAAGTACAGGCAGGGATGTCAGGGGCTGAATCTGTGCCAACGGTTGCCATCCCAGCTATGTTGCCCTCTTCCCCGCACACAGTTCAGCTGCCAACACATACCGCATCTACAGTGGCCATAGAGGAAGGACAGTCAGCGTTGAACAGGAATGTGTGGTGGCTAAAGAAGGTGTGTCTCCACACCATGGTGGCAGTATACTGACTGCAGATGTGCCACACAGGCATGTGCCTGGTGCTGCTCATAGGAGGACCTCTGGCAGACATGCACCTGCAGGACATAGCGCAGCAGCTAGGATCACCAGATGCATGTTCCAGACTGTAATGGTGGCACAGGCACGTGCCGAACGGCAGAACAGAGAAGGGCAGAGGCTGCAGAGGGCTGCTATTAGTACCCTAAACAACAACATCCAGGCATTGGCAGGTGCTCAACAGCAGCATGCTGATGTTCTGGACAGGCGATTGGGTGACATGGTCAGAATCCTTGACCATGGCATGGCAATCCGTGAGCATGAGCTGTCTATGCTGGAACATCTGGTAGGGGTGAGGTGTAGGCCACATGGACGTAGGCCAGCTACACCACCTAGTGCAGGTCAACGTGAGCATGCCACCTCACATGGCCGCTCCCATAGTGCTGGTAGCAGTAGCAGTGCAGCTGGTGCTGCGCTGTCCACACCAGGTCACAGCAGGCCACGTGGATGTGGCCCTGGACGTTCCCGGTGGGGACACGGTTCCAGTGGCCATGTGTCGTTGGACAGTAGCCATTCTGTACCTCTGCCTGGTAGTGCCCGTGCAACCCCTGGCAGGCACAGGACACATGGCCATGTCCGGTCACAGTGAGCTGTACAACCTGGTCTGTACAATCTGGAGTGTTCCATAATACCCTTGTGTAGGCCTCACAAATGACAGAACTATGTGCAGACATACACGCACACAGCAAACACAACTGTAGGGCTCCACAACACCTACATGCATACAGAACAGACATGCCCATTCAAATCACCGGCCCTTACCCACACACATGATGTCATCCATTGGTGCAGCCTATGCCCCTGGCAAACAGTATCACCCTGTGCATATGATGAAGCCTGTGCCATATCCCTGTCATCCACACCATCGGTGCAGGGATATGCTCAAATGGTCTGATGCACAGGGTGAACAGAATAGTGAGAGGTGTATCTAACATTACTTGTGTATGCATATTGAGGGATGTGTATGTTGCATTGGTTGTTTGTGAATACTGAGTGCAGGGATATGCTCAAATGGTCTGATGCACAGGGTGAACAGAATAGTGAGAGGTGTATCTAACATTACTTGTGTATGCATATTGAGGGATGTGTATGTTGCATTGGTCATGTGTGAATACTGAGATATGTGTATGTGACAACAGTGGTGTACTGTCGACATGCACCAGTCATACCATGTAGTCCAGGTGCAGCATGCATTGTGATATATTCACAGTATGTGTCTCGGTTATAACAGTAACAGCATGTTGGTAATTTATTTATTTATTTATTTTATTTTATTTGCAGTTGGTTTACCAGGATAGTCCATTGGGCCAAACTTAAACCGTTTTCAATGGAGTCCTGGGGAGAAAAGCTCCATAAAAATCAAGGTTACAATATTATGTAGATTATAAGCTTACATAAGTTATAAAATAGAGCACTATTAACATTACAATATGTCATAGATTGAAAATATACAACAGGAATTAGACCTAGGGAGAAAAGCTCCATAAACAAATCAAGGTTACTTTATGATGTAGATTATAAGCTTACATGTGTTATAAAATAGAGGAACCATAAACTATTAACATTACTATATGTCAAAGATTGAAAATATACTACAGAAATTTAGACGAGGACAAATATTACAAACAGTCTAGGTTAGTGATGAATGAACAGATAATACAGAATATTAAGGGAATAATTAGTAGACATATACAGGATCGATAATACATGTGGTAAACTTGCAGAGAGAGGTGTGGGTAAGAATTACATACATTTAGAAATTAATTTACAAGAATATATGAGAAGGAAGAATGCTATTGAAGGGAAGAGAAGATGAAAGTTTGCAGAGTAAGTTATGTAGGGTGGCAGCAGGAGCATTCCCATTGGGTTACCAGATGTGAGTGGAGAGTTTTTTTGAAGATAGAGTAGCTAGGGGTAGTACGAATGGATGGTGGTAGGGAGTTCCAGAGTCGTGCAAGACTAAAGGATAGGAGGTGTTTGCCTGGGGGACGAGCTGGTTTGTATACTTTTAGAAGATTTTGGTTGTTAGACCTTAGCACTCTGTCAGGTAGGTGCATTTTAAATGCAGTGGAAAGGGAGGGACAGAGTGAGGGGTTGAGAATGAGCTTATGTGCTAGAGTGAGCTGGGTATAGATAAACTGATTGGGTAGCTCTAGCTATTTTAGTTTGTGGAGAGAGGAACAGTGGTGAGTGAAAAACTTATGGCTAGTGGTGAACTTGGCGATTTTGTTGTAGCAACAAGATAGTTGAGTTTTCAGAGAGGATTGTAGATTAGTTAGGAGTGGGGCACCATAGAGGAGAGAGGGGATGAGAAAAGATGTAGAGAGGGTGAGTTTAGTGGTGGGTGTAAGATATTGATTTTGTCGATAAAGCATGCCTAGTTTTTGATGGGTTTTTTTGATATTTAGTTGTATGTGGGAGTTAAATTTAAGCTGATTGTCAATTTGGATGCCAAGTAGCTTGATCTCTGATACCAGTTCCAGGGTTGTGTTGTTATGACTAGTAATACAAAATGTGTTTTTGTTGAAAGGGGTGACTTTAGAGGGAGTAAATACCATTAATTTGGTTTTAGAAGCATTGAGTGCTAAGTGATTTTTTTCCATCCATTGTTCAGTAGAAGAAAAAGCATCTTGAGTTAGCTTTAGAAGTGTGGGGATAGAAGTGGCTGAGCAAATAATGGTAGAGTCGTCTGCATAATGGATGATATTAGAGAAAGGGATGGAGTTGCGGAAGTCATTAATAAATATATTAAAGAGGAGGGGACCCAATATGGAACCTTGAGGAACTCCAGCTGGGGTATTAAGGAATGAGGAGGTTGCCTTTTTCCATTTTACTGCTTGATATCTGTTGGATAAGTAGCTAGAGAACCAGTTCAGGGAGGAAGGACATAGGTTGAGCTTGGAGAGTTTAGATAGAAGAAGGTTGTGGGAGATAGTGTCGAAGGCCTTAGAGAGATCCAGAAAAAAGGGGAGAAACAATATGACCTGAGTCTTGGGCTTTGTTTACAGTGTCCAGGAAGGAGAGGAGGGCTGTCATAGTACTGTGGCCTGGTCTGAAACCATGTTGTGTGGGAGTTAGTAGGTGGTTATCAATGAGATATGGTAGGAGTTGTAATTGGATGCACTTTTCAAGGAGTTTAGAGATGGGAGACAGGATAGCGATGGGCCGGAAATTAGTCACATTGTTATTGTTGCCTCCTTTATGCAGGGGTATGATAAAGGCCTCTTTCCAAATTAGGGGTACTATGCTTTCTTGGATGGAGCGGTTTATTAAAATACTAATGGGGTAGGCAATTGCTTCGGCAGCTATGCTCAGGAATTGTGGAGGAATATTATCAGGAGCATTTGAACCAGGCTTCAGTTTTAGAAGGAGTTTTTTTATGGTAGATGTGGGTATGGGTTTTAAAGAGAAAGGTAGGGAGTGGGAGGAGGGGGTATCTAGGGGTAGGGGTGATGAGGAGGGAGGGAGAATGGAGTAAGAGGAGGAGGGTGTAGAGTTGGAGGATGGGGGAAGGGGTGCACTAGTGGTTGATGGTGGAGGGTAAGTAGACAAGGGTGGGGGTAAATGGGAAAGAGTAGTAGTATTAGAGAAGGAAGAGGTTAATTTGGATATAGTGTAGGTAATGATGCCCTGGTTCCCTCCTATGGTGTACTGGCATGTGCCTACAGGTAGCAGTGTTTGTAGTCCCCCATGTGTAACTGTGGAGTACTCACAGGCACGTATGGCAATATCAGCATGCTAAATGTACCCTCAACCTGACTGTTGGAAAGTTGAACATGACACAGATGTCCGCACATATACTGCACCTGAAGCATGTGGTCAGTTGAACAGGCTACAGCGGACAGAGATGTGACATACATACCGGGAAACATTACAGGTATGTTGACATGGTGCAGGGGTTGTACACAGTGGTCTGGCCAATGATGACGTTAGAGGCCACTTGATGGCATGAGGCCACACTGTATAGCAGTAATACCCTGTCACAGTACAGGAACATGGCCACATTCACGGAGTCTACAGCACAATAACGCACACCCCATAGTGTTGAGGTGTGGATCCTTGCCTATGTGGTCATCACCCTCGCAGTACTTTGCACCCACATGACATGGCACAGAGAAGGAACATGCAGAGGTAGCCAGTACGGCTGGGAACGATGGCATCAACAGGGTAGTAGACTGCATCACCATGAGGGGTTAGTCACCATGAGGTGTTAGCAATCCTGTTTCCACTGTATGGTAGCATACACCCTCACACCAAGCACCAGACAGCCATACATACATACATACACACACACACTGTGGTGACCAGATATGTGTGTATGGATAGCCGATGTGTGTGATGCACCACACCTGCCGACGTCATGCTTTCCACACTACAGTATGTACAGATCTCTACAATGGTGTACAGGGATGTGTAACAACTGGGACGTAGTCCCCACCATATGTGGCATGTGTGGTCACACAAGCGGACACACATGGCAGTGTTGGGAATGATACACCTGCCATATGATGAGCCGTTTGATAAACATGCAGCGGTAATGTCTGCAGTATGTGTACCAACGCTATGTCTGGCAAATGTGTGGCTATATGCCACGGGAGGAGGTCAGTGTTACAGGTGTCACGTAACATACAGTTGGTAACACCTGACCGCTGTGTATGCATTATGTCATCACTGTCAAGTAACAGTGACATAGTGTACTGTTTGCACATGGCATGGTAGGATGGCGTGTGACACACCTGTGAGCCATCCCCAGCACACATACATCTACACAGGTGGATCACCACTTTATGTACACACATCCCTCCATACGTGATGTACAACCAACCATACTGTCTGTATGTCACCATATACAGGTGTCAATGATGGGGCTGCATTGCGACTGCATGTTGTAGTTAGGCACAGCTGTGTTACGGACATCGGCCACTGCACATGCATGGTTGCTGCATGCACAGTACAGATTGTACATGTGCGTTGGTCCTACATGTATCTACTGTAGCCATGTTTGTATGCATTGCTATTGGTGGACATGTGTGTTGCCATACATAACACATGGACTGTGGTATGATATCACGGGTGTCATGGGCGACTACTACAGGGGAATGTGTCCTTGGTCAACATTGCTACCTCCTGTACTGTGAGCATTCAACAGACATGGACCCACCTTCCATTTGCATGCGTATGATTGCTTAGGCCACTGTTCTGCACGGGGGGCAGCAAAGGCTAAGCTATGTACATATGTGTTGTGTGTGTGGTCCATGCACACATCCACTACAATCACATGTATGACTCCATCTGCATGCAAGACGGCCCTTTGCAACTGCTAAGTGTGTGAGCATGCCCAGTACGCCATTGTGTAGATCGACACACAGTACAGTCCGAACGGACGTGTATTACTAAGCATGTGGCCATGTCCAGTGACACCGTGTGTGTGATCCATGCACACATCCACTACAATCACATGTATGACTCCATCTGCATGCAAGATGGCCCTTTGCAACTGCTAAGTGTGTGAGCATGCCCAGTACGCCATTGTGTAGATCGACACACAGTACAGTCCGAACGGACGTGTATTACTAAGCATGTGGCCATGGCCAGTGACACCGTGTGTCGGTGATGTTCCTCTGTGCATGGGCATGGCCGTTGACATCCTGTATAGCCATGGTGGCCATCCAGGCAACAGATGTCCATTTTCAATGTCACGATGGATGCCTACTGAGTACACACTGGTCGACTATCTTGAAGGGTGTACTGTCTGTGGCCCATCCCGTGTCTATGTCTTGTTGTTGTGGTGCTCCGTAAATCTTACGTTACCCCAATCATACCACTGCCGTGTGTTTGTCTACGTCTACCGTGGGACAGTAATATGTCTGTATGCTTTCAGACTGATCACTCTCTATACAATCCCTGTCGGCATCCTTGTCAGTGTGGATGATGACACGTGCCTAGAAATATGCCTCTGGGACTGCTGTGTTTAGTAATCTCGGTAGCGCATTCTGTAAATGTGTCATGCTGTAGTGTGATAGGGTAGTTAGGTGTATGTTCGACTCCCAGCCCTGCTAAGTGTGTGTGTGTGTGTGTGTGTGTGTGTGTGTGTGTGTGTGTGTGTGTGTGTGTGTGTGTGTGTGTGTGTGTGTGTGTGTGTGTTTGCACATGCTCCTGTCCGCCTGGGGACTCAGTCTTGCTTTTAGATGCCTCACACCACAGATAATTCCTACCGATGACTTTGCCTTTGCGGATGATGACACGTGCCTAGATGTATGCCTCTGGGAGTGCTGTGTTTAGTAATCTTGGTATCGCGTTCTGTAAATGCGTCATGCTGTAGTGTGATAGGGTAGTTAGGTGTATGTTCGACTCCCAGCCCTGCCAAGTGTGTGTGTGTGTGTGTGTGTGTGTGTGTGTGTGTGTGTGTGTGTGTGTGTGTGTGTGTGTGTGTGTGTTTGCGCGCATGCTCCCATCCGCCTGGGGACTCAGTCTTGCTTTTAGATGCCTCACACCACAGATATTTCTTACCGACGTCTTTGCCTTTGCGGATGATGACACGCGCATAGATGTATGCCTCTGGGACTGCTGTGTTTAGTAATCTCAGTAGCGCATTCTGTAAATGCGTCATGCTGTAGTGGGATAGGGTAGTTAGGTGTATTTTCGACTCCCAGCCCTACCAAGTGTGTGTGTGTGTTTGCGCGCATGCTCCCATCCGCTTGGGGACTCAGTCTTGTTTTTAGATGCCTCACACCATAGATATTTCCTACTGACGTCTTTGCCTTTGCGGATGATGACACGCACCTAGATGTATGCCTCTGGGACTGCTGTGTTTAGTAATCTCGGTAGCGCGTTCTGTAAATGCATCATGCTGTAGTGTGATAGGGTACTTAGGTGTATGTTTGACTCCCAGCCCTGCCACGTGTGTGTGTGTGTTTCCAGCTGCATGACAACAGTACATTGCTTTTACAGTATTCACTCTCCATAACATCCGTGCGGTGTCTTTGCCTTTGATGCTGCTGTCTGCAGGCTAGATGTATGCCTGTGTGAATCCTGTGATCTACTAATCACGGTAGCGCGTTCTGTAACTGCATAATGCTGTCGTGTGGTACAGTGGTTACGTTTGTGTTCTGCTCCCAACCCTGCCCCGTGTGTGTGTGTGTGTGTGTGTGTGTGTGTGTGTGTGTGTGTGTGTGTGTGTGTGTGTATGTATCTATCTACATATATATATATATATATATTGTATATAGATATGTATGTTGGGATTATCACTCTTGAATGTGCTGCATTATCTGTATGTGATCACCTTGGATGTATGTACGTCTGCTATGGCTCTGTGATAGTGCACATACTATGTGCTGTAGTGATTCATGGGTTATACTTGTGTAGTGACCGGTTATTGTGTTGCTTGGTATTACACGGGCATTGGAAACAATGTTAGTACAGTACCTTTGAATGGTCATATGCACATCTCTGCAACAGTCAGCAGTGGTTATTACACTGGAGGGTGAGTATGGCTCATATCCGTATGTAGTAACTGACAATTCTATGCAACTCAGGTTAACATTACAGACTCACGTTTATCCACAGGTTGTGGTACAGATCCCAGGACTGTATGTGTAAACATTGACAGGTGCAGGACTGGGTTGTGTTGGATGCATGGAGGGGTATCCATGACCAGTAATGGCGATCTCTACAGCCTGGCAGGTGCAGTCTGTGACTGTCCCACAACCTCCTGTATAGGGCTGACACATGCTGTACCTGTGTATATGCAGAAACACACACTTACCACAAACAGCTAGGGCTATCACATACACAAACCCATTGCCTCACCATTGGGCCATGCAATAACCCTTGTCCCTCACACACACACCTACATGTACATTGGATGGCTCAATGACAGCTCTGGAAATGTAACACCACACCCTGTGCATATGATGTCACCTGTGCCATCACCTGTGATGCGTAACATTGATGCAGGATCAGACTAACCTGGTGCTGATGCACACGGTGGCTTTATTCCACTGTATTGATGTTAGCATGCTGTTAACACAAAGTGTGTTACTTCCAGGTGTATATCAGCAGGCATGATGCATTGCAGCTATGACCATCAATGTAGCATGGTTTACAGCACTGTTAATTCTGATGATGTATTCTCCATCCATGTGCCATTTCACATGTGTATAGTATTGGCAGCATGTGTGTCTGAGTGTGCAGTATGTGTGTGATGTGTGTAGTACACATGTATACATGCTTACAAACACATACACTGGCATACATGACATTACATGGGCTTCACCATTCGTACACTAGCTTACTCATTCTTCCACATGCACACGGGCTAACAGCGCACATGCTTATTCGGCTTACTGGCACGCCCGGGCGCAGACACACTGTGGGCAAGTTTGCAGGTCACATTGGTGGTATCCATGGCATACACCATCAGTCTCCTGACATTCCCTAGGATAGCTCATAACACGCCTCTTCCACTGAGTACTGACAGCAAACATGTGACACTGCTCCGGTGAGATTACAGTGTTTTATACATACACACTCATGTTGTCACCTATCTTCTACTCTAATAGTCCCCTTATCCTACACTACACTGTAGAGGCTTGGCCCATATGGCATGACATGTTGTGATTCACTATCCTCAGCCTCACTTGCATCAGATTGCCTACAAATGCTTCGTTACATCTCTGACAGAGTGCTTCCACACATAACAACCAGTACACAGTAGCCATGTTGTCTCCAGCTTGCCATTCATCTGCATGGCATACTAACATCTAACTAAACCTACATTTTGTATGTATATTATACATATTTGACTTGTTTTGAAGCGCAGCGCGTTCTCATGGCACTGCGCTATGCTTCCACACCGGAGATCGGGGGAAGACAACTACTGTTTTATTGATATCCAATGGACAAAGCTGCCACTGGCCTTGGACTTTGACATTGGCATGCTTCTTTGACTGTATTCATACTGTATTTGCAGCTGTCATTGCTCCATTTAGCAACATGCAGAACGTTAGTCGCCTAACATCCGGGTACATTTCTGCACATAACTCTGCTCTTGCACGGACAGCTTACTGTTTCATGTATCGCGTAATTACATCATTTACATATCTTTCACATACAAATGGGGTATGTTGCAAATCCCAACATTGTCCGTGCAATGTTCGTGTTACGGGCGGTCTTGCACGCCCCTGCAGGTGTTTGCTGAATAGCCTGTCAGTCATCTTTCCTTGCTGTACTTTCACTCAATCCATACACGCCGGAGGCTTCGTGTATCATGGCCTAGGCTTTGCTGTGTGCTATGTCTATTTGTGGTGTATGCATGGCTGTGGGTATGTCCCACTGTCATCATTGGTAAAGGTGATAGCCCTATAGGTACTTCCTGTAGACTGCTGTGTCATTTGACATGTCAGCACATACCTGCGGCCAATACTGAACTTCCTACTGCAGTGCTTTTTATACCTTCTGAGTTATCTTGCAGTCGATAATGCTGTTTCCTCAGACATGTATCTGTTTCTGATCATACCTCTCAACCTCCTAGAGCAAAACATCTGTACAAAGCCTAACATGATGGGGGGACAAATAGGGGCAGATTTTAAATTTTGCTCTTACAAACGTAGATAGTTGACAGTATAATAGGTTTTGCATTAGTATGACTTTTCTGAAGGATTTGGGGTCTTAAACTCAAATGTTTCTCATTATTTAATGACTTCAGTTCTCAGGTATTTGCAAGACAGGTACAGATTGTAAGAGGAACACACCAAACATATGAGGCAAACATCTGCACATTCTGCGAGACTCTGTACAGTTGCGAGGTATGTTTCTGATACAGGATATCAATTTTCTTACACCAATACACACAATATATGGTGCCATCACAGGCCAGATGCCATTACATTCCTATTGCAGGACACACCCACCCAGAGGGTTGTATTCCTCACACAGGCCAACAGGTGCTTATCCACACTAATTATTCTATTATGTAGCTTATGTATGCGACAGTATTTGTGCTTTCTGTCAGTGGCAGAGCCCACGTACAAGTATGAGGACTGGACACTGTATCGGTGACACTGCATGACACCCTGAGGGACACATGTCTTTTGAGTCTATTAACATTCCACATTGACTTTCACAGGGCATACGTTGTCATTCACATTTGACGAAATACATGCTTTTGACTTGTACATGTTTTGTCATTTGTCCTGGACGTCTTTCTTCTCACCTGTCCACCTAGTATCACTAGTTCTGCACATTTATTTAGGACAGGTTACCTTCATACCTCTCACCTGTAGACATTATGGGTAAACGAGGTTTGACCTATGATATTGTTACATTTGTCATAATAATGTGCCTTTCTGGTAGACTGCTGGCAAGGCATGACGGACTGTGAGGTTAGGTAATAATGACTGACATTTCTATTTCATGATTACTAACCCATTATTCTATCAACGTTCTGACTTTGTCTGGGGTATATTTAATATAGTCCCTATTTGTATTTCATGTACTATGTCTTAGTCCAGCTGTCTTATTCTGAAAGTTTGGCAGGTATGGTTACCATCTTGGTCGTACGCATGTCCATCCATGATAATCGCCTACATGACACTGATATAGGTCCCTACGTCTTCCCCCAATGGTTTACACAATATCCAGTAGATGGGTTGCACCTTTTTGGAGAATATAGGCGTGTGCTATACCCACATAGGTATACTGATCACTCCCATGGCTATCTAATAGATCTGTGCCAACCAGCACCTAGGCCCATTTCTGCATACCCATGATTCCCATACCTGACACCCCTCCACAGTACCCATTAGACATGTTTAATGTGAGCGATAATAAAGTGAGAAGACACTTCTGAGCACTCCCCACTCTCCGGATATCAGGTAAATGCGTCATACATTTTATCGACCCATGTGTTATTACCATTGCACCTGCTACTGTTGCATGTACAGCTATGTGTTGTGTGTGTGGTCCATGCACATCCACTACAATCACATGTATGACTCCATCTGCATGCAAGACGGCCCTTTGCAACTGCTAAGTGTGTGAGCATGCCCAGTACGCCATTGTGTAGATCGACACACAGTACAGTCCGAGCGGACGTGTATTACTAAGCATGTGGCCATGTCCAGTGACACCGTGTGTGTGATCCATGCACACATCCACTACAATCACATGTATGACTCCATCTGCATGCAAGATGGCCCTTTGCAACTGCTAAGTGTGTGAGCATGCCCAGTACGCCATTGTGTAGATCGACACACAGTACAGTCCGAACGGACGTGTATTACTAAGCATGTGGCCATGGCCAGTGACACCGTGTGTCGGTGATGTTCCTCTGTGCATGGGCATGGCCGTTGACATCCTGTATAGCCATGGTGGCCATCCAGGCAACAGATGTCCATTTTCAATGTCACGATGGATGCCTACTGAGTACACACTGGTCGACTATCTTGAAGGGTGTACTGTCTGTGGCCCATCCCGTGTCTATGTCTTGTTGTTGTGGTGCTCCGTAAATCTTACGTTACCCCAATCATACCACTGCCGTGTGTTTGTCTACGTCTACCGTGGGACAGTAATATGTCTGTATGCTTTCAGACTGATCACTCTCTATACAATCCCTGTCGGCATCCTTGTCAGTGTGGATGATGACACGTGCCTAGAAATATGCCTCTGGGACTGCTGTGTTTAGTAATCTCGGTAGCGCATTCTGTAAATGTGTCATGCTGTAGTGTGATAGGGTAGTTAGGTGTATGTTCGACTCCCAGCCCTGCTAAGTGTGTGTGTGTGTGTGTGTGTGTGTGTGTGTGTGTGTGTGTGTGTGTGTGTGTGTGTGTGTGTGTGTGTGTGTGTTTGCGCACATGCTCCTGTCCGCCTGGGGACTCAGTCTTGCTTTTAGATGCCTCACACCACAGATAATTCCTACCGATGACTTTGCCTTTGCGGATGATGACACGTGCCTAGATGTATGCCTCTGGGAGTGCTGTGTTTAGTAATCTTGGTATTGCGTTCTGTAAATGCGTCATGCTGTAGTGTGATAGGGTAGTTAGGTGTATGTTCGACTCCCAGCCCTGCCAAGTGTGTGTGTGTGTGTGTGTGTGTGTGTGTGTGTGTGTGTGTGTGTGTGTGTGTGCGCACATGCTCCCATCCGCCTGGGGACTCAGTCTTGCTTTTAGATGCCTCACACCACAGATATTTCTTACCGACGTCTTTGCCTTTGCGGATGATGACACGCGCATAGATGTATGCCTCTGGGACTGCTGTGTTTAGTAATCTCAGTAGCGCATTCTGTAAATGCGTCATGCTGTAGTGGGATAGGGTAGTTAGGTGTATGTTCGACTCCCAGCCCTACCAAGTGTGTGTGTGTGTTTGCGCGCATGCTCCCATCCGCTTGGGGACTCAGTCTTGTTTTTAGATGCCTCACACCATAGATATTTCCTACTGACGTCTTTGCCTTTGCGGATGATGACACGCACCTAGATGTATGCCTCTGGGACTGCTGTGTTTAGTAATCTCGGTAGCGCGTTCTGTAAATGCATCATGCTGTAGTGTGATAGGGTACTTAGGTGTATGTTTGACTCCCAGCCCTGCCACGTGTGTGTGTGTGTTTCCAGCTGCATGACAACAGTACATTGCTTTTACAGTATTCACTCTCCATAACATCCGTGCGGTGTCTTTGCCTTTGATGCTGCTGTCTGCAGGCTAGATGTATGCCTGTGTGAATCCTGTGATCTACTAATCACGGTAGCGTGTTCTGTAACTGCATAATGCTGTCGTGTGGTACAGTGGTTACGTTTGTGTTCTGCTCCCAACCCTGCCCCGTGTGTGTGTGTGTGTGTGTGTGTGTGTGTGTGTGTGTGTGTGTGTGTGTGTGTGTGTGTGTGTGTGTATCTATCTACATATATATATATATATATATATTGTATATAGATATGTATGTTGGGATTATCACTCTTGAATGTGCTGCATTATCTGTATGTGATCACCTTGGATGTATGTACGTCTGCTATGGCTCTGTGATAGTGCACATACTATGTGCTGTAGTGATTCATGGGTTATACTTGTGTAGTGACCGGTTATTGTGTTGCTTGGTATTACGGGCATTGGAAACAATGTTAGTACAGTACCTTTGAATGGTCATATGCACATCTCTGCAACAGTCAGCAGTGGTTATTACACTGGAGGGTGAGTATGGCTCATATCCGTATGTAGTAACTGACAATTCTATGCAACTCAGGTTAACATTACAGACTCACGTTTATCCACAGGTTGTGGTACAGATCCCAGGACTGTATGTGTAAACATTGACAGGTGCAGGACTGGGTTGTGTTGGATGCATGGAGGGGTATCCATGACCAGTAATGGCGATCTCTACAGCCTGGCAGGTGCAGTCTGTGACTGTCCCACAACCTCCTGTATAGGGCTGACACATGCTGTACCTGTGTATATGCAGAAACACACACTTACCACAAACAGCTAGGGCTATCACATACACAAACCCATTGCCTCACCATTGGGCCATGCAATAACCCTTGTCCCTCACACACACACCTACATGTACATTGGATGGCTCAATGACAGCTCTGGAAATGTAACACCACACCCTGTGCATATGATGTCACCTGTGCCATCACCTGTGATGCGTAACATTGATGCAGGATCAGACTAACCTGGTGCTGATGCACACGGTGGCTTTATTCCACTGTATTGATGTTAGCATGCTGTTAACACAAAGTGTGTTACTTCCAGGTGTATATCAGCAGGCATGATGCATTGCAGCTATGACCATCAATGTAGCATGGTTTACAGCACTGTTAATTCTGATGATGTATTCTCCATCCATGTGCCATTTCACATGTGTATAGTATTGGCAGCATGTGTGTCTGAGTGTGCAGTATGTGTGTGATGTGTGTAGTACACATGTATACATGCTTACAAACACATACACTGGCATACATGACATTACATGGGCTTCACCATTCGTACACTAGCTTACTCATTCTTCCACATGCGCACACGGGCTAACACGCGCGCACACATGCTTATTCGGGCTTACTGGCACGCCCGGGCGCAGACACACTGTGGGCAAGTTTGCAGGTCACATTGGTGGTATCCATGGCATACACCATCAGTCTCCTGACATTCCCTAGGATAGCTCATAACACGCCTCTTCCACTGAGTACTGACAGCAAACATGTGACACTGCTCCGGTGAGATTACAGTGTTTTATACATACACACTCATGTTGTCACCTATCTTCTACTCTAATAGTCCCCTTATCCTACACTACACTGTAGAGGCTTGGCCCATATGGCATGACATGTTGTGATTCACTATCCTCAGCCTCACTTGCATCAGATTGCCTACAAATGCTTCGTTACATCTCTGACAGAGTGCTTCCACACATAACAACCAGTACACAGTAGCCATGTTGTCTCCAGCTTGCCATTCATCTGCATGGCATACTAACATCTAACTAAACCTACATTTTGTATGTATATTATACATATTTGACTTGTTTTGAAGCGCAGCGCGTTCTCATGGCACTGCGCTATGCTTCCACACCGGAGATCGGGGGAAGACAACTACTGTTTTATTGATATCCAATGGACAAAGCTGCCACTGGCCTTGGACTTTGACATTGGCATGCTTCTTTGACTGTATTCATACTGTATTTGCAGCTGTCATTGCTCCATTTAGCAACATGCAGAACGTTAGTCGCCTAACATCCGGGTACATTTCTGCACATAACTCTGCTCTTGCACGGACAGCTTACTGTTTCATGTATCGTAATTACATCATTTACATATCTTTCACATACAAATGGGGTATGTTGCAAATCCCAACATTGTCCGTGCAATGTTAGGTATTCTGGGCGGTCTTGCACGCCCCTGCAGGTGTTTGCTGAATAGCCTGGCAGTCATCTTTCCTTGCTGTACTCTCACTCAATCCATACACACCGGAGGCTTCGTGTATCATGGCCTAGGCTTTGCTGTGTGCTATGTCTATTTGTGGTGTATGCATGGCTGTGGGTATGTCCCACTGTCATCATTGGTAAAGGTGATAGCCCTATAGGTACTTCCTGTAGACTGCTGTGTCATTTGACATGTCAGCACATACCTGCGGCCAATACTGAACTTCCTACTGCAGTGCTTTTTATACCTTCTGAGTTATCTTGCAGTCGATAATGCTGTTTCCTCAGACATGTATCTGTTTCTGATCATACCTCTCAACCTCCTAGAGCAAAACATCTGTACAAAGCCTAACATGATGGGGGGACAAATAGGGGCAGATTTTAAATTTTGCTCTTACAAGCGAGATAGTTGACAGTATAATAGGTTTTGCATTAGTATGACTTTTCTGAAGGATTTGGGGTCTTAAACTCAAATGTTTCTCATTATTTAATGACTTCAGTTCTCAGGTATTTGCAAGACAGGTACAGATTGTAAGAGGAACACACCAAACATATGAGGCAAACATCTGCACATTCTGCGAGACTCTGTACAGTTGCGAGGTATGTTTCTGATACAGGATATCAATTTTCTTACACCAATACACACAATATATGGTGCCATCACAGGCCAGATGCCATTACATTCCTATTGCAGGACACACCCACCCAGAGGGTTGTATTCCTCACACAGGCCAACAGGTGCTTATCCACACTAATTATTCTATTATGTACCTTATGTGTACGACAGTATTTGTGCTTTCTGTCAGTGGCAGAGCCCACGTACAAGTATGAGGGACTGGACACTGTATCGGTGACACTGCATGACACCCTGAGGGACACATGTCTTTTGAGTCTATTAACATTCCACATTGACTTTCACAGGGCATACGTTGTCATTCACATTTGACGAAATACATGCTTTTGACTTGTACATGTTTTGTCATTTGTCCTGACGTCTTTCTTCTCACCTGTCCACCTAGTATCACTAGTTCTGCACATTTATTTAGGACAGGTTACCTTCATACCTCTCACCTGTAGACATTATGGGTAAACGCCCCGAGGTTTGACCTATGATTTTGTTACATTTGTCATAATAATGTGCCTTTCTGGTAGACTGCTGGCAAGGCATGACGGACTGTGAGGTTAGGTAATAATGACTGACATTTCTATTTCATGATTACTAACTCTCATAACATTCATATTCCTGACTACGCCATTATTCTATCAACGTTCTGACTTTGTCTGGGGTATATTTAATATAGTCCCTATTTGTATTTCATGTACTATGTCTTAGTCCAGCTGTCTTATTCTGAAAGTTTGGCAGGTATGGTTACCATCTTGGTCGTACGCATGTCCATCCATGATAATCGCCTACATGACACTGATATAGGTCCCTACGTCTTCCCCCAATGGTTTACACAATATCCAGTAGATGGGTTGCACCTTTTTGGAGAATATAGGCGTGTGCTATACCCACATAGGTATACTGATCACTCCCATGAGGCGTATCTAATAGATCTGTGCCAACCAGCACCTAGGCCCATTTCTGCATACCCATGATTCCCATACCTGACACCCCTCCACAGTACCCATTAGACATGTTTAATGTGAGCGATAATAAAGTGAGAAGACACTTCTGAGCACTCCCCACTCTCCGGATATCAGGTCGTACGTCATACATTTTATCGACCCATGTGTTATTACCATTGCACCTGCTACTGTTGCATGTACAGCTATATCGTAGTTGCAGCTGTGACGTCTTTTGCATCAATGATGGTTTGAACTTCGTACGGGATCAATTTTTGGGGTCCTGCAAAGGACACCTATATTCATGTTTAATGTGTAGAACTTGCAGGCCCTGTCACACTGGCACTTTCCGGGCAATGGTTTGGAAAGCAGCGGTGTAGTCACCTTTCATGCATGTCTGTCTGTCTATCCATAATAGCTATACCGTGATCTATTTATGTACATGTGTTATATGTACAGGGACATATGTTTGTTGTGTATATATCTATTCATGTATCGTGTGTGTATAGATATATATATGTACATATATACATATGTCTGTACATTCCTCATTTCATAATTTGCTTTGGTTTAAGTCTGTGGATATATGCGTATATATATATATATATATATATATATATATATATATATATATATCCATATCATACCTTTCAACTGTACAGATGTTCGCTGCATGTACAGCTGTTTGCCTCTTATCTTTGGTCTGTTTTTCATAACCTTGTGTCTATCTGGCAATTTAGTGGCATATCATTAAAGACTGACGTTGGTAAATAATGACAAACATTTCAGGTTACAACTTCATACCCTTCAGAGAATCCATGCTAGTGACACACCTGTTATTCTATCCACTTTCTATGTTTGTTAGGGCAATATCTGGGGATTGTCCCTATTTGTACCAGTTGTTTTCATGGCTTTGTCTGGTTTCATACTTTACGGGGTTAACAGGTATGAGCCATGTACATATAACGTGGAGAAAACAGCATTCATTTGCTATGCTGTGAGCGGATTACACATGCGCAGGCGCACTTGCATATCCTTATTGTGGGTTACATATGTTTCATAGATATTTGTGCTTACGTGGCCGTTCATAATTCTGACCGTAACAGTTACATATCTGTATTCCGGTTTACGGACTGCTGCGAAACACACGTTCACCTTTGCATATTTAAATGTGTGTATAGCACGAACGCATTCATTACACTTTAAAGTTATATGTGCAGTGGTCGTAGGTCAACCGGGACTGCATTCACGTTGGCCGGATGCCGGAACCACTATTCTATTGGTGTTCTGCCTCATGGATATGCATACCCATAGTACTTAGCTACATCAACATATGCCTCACCGCTTCATCTACAACACAGGCATCCATTCTCCTGATGGGAAAAATGCGGTACTACATATTACACATTCCCTATTGCCTACTGCTGTGGACCCCAGCTGCATTGTTAATCACTCCAAGAATATGCAGAACACCAAGGCATATAGTCCTGGCACATACAGGTCTTTGATTGTCAGGGTGTTCATGTAGTGATCTGGGTTTAGGCTTGTCCGCCTGGTGAACGGAACTTCCCTGGCCAAGTTCAAATGTCAGACAAAGCATATGGACAGGGAGTTTCTCCCTATTATGAATTTTTACCTGTGTTTATAGACACAGGTGTTTGGGCACCTGTCAGCAGCTTATTCTGTTGGCAATACATATTATGGGTGGGGTTGTTACAGTCCATACTCCACGGTGAGGGGTGTTCCCATTCACATTTGACTATTACCTGTATACAGTCATACGGGGATTATTATTTTGGACATGAAGTGACTACAAGTATGCAGTTGTACATTACACAAATGTGAAGGGTTGTTACTGTAAATATGTACGGACCATACCTCTCAACCTCTTAGAGCACCAAATCTGCACAAAACCTACACGATGGGGGGACAAATAGGGACACATTTTAACAATTGCTCTTACAAGCTTAGAACGTTGATAGAATACTAGGTTTTGCATTAGCATGACTTTTCTGAAGGATGTGGAGTCTTAAACTCAAGATATTTCTCATTATTTAGTGACGTCAATCCTCAGCTATTTACCAGACTGGTGCAGATTGTCGGAGGCACACAACAACAATATGAGGCAAACCTCTGGTCATTCTGCGAATATATGGACAGTTGAGTGGTATGGTACGGACCTCTGTAATACACTGTTGTGTTCTGGCACAGCAGTAGCTCAGCATTAAAGACTGCAGTCGGAATGTGCTGACAGACAGCTGGGTTTCAGACTTCATACTACGGACATTAATGCCAATGTGCAAACTGTTATTCTATCATATTTCTATGTTTCTAAGAGCTATCTTTACAAATTGTCCCTGTTTTTGGACCTTTGTCTCACTTGTATTCACGGCTCTGTCCAGATATCTTGCTCACACAGGTTGACAGGTATGGTCGGTCATGCCTGCACACAGTCAGTGTCCCTCACACTTGATCAGGGTTAACCTGTTTACGTCAGTGTCTTCCTCACCCTCATGCCATTTGCCACTATGCGAATGTGTGCATTATATTCTCCCTCCTATTTGTGTCAGGACATGTGCGTCATGGGAAGGTGTTTTATCCTGGGTAGTAGGTTATGCATGCCGACTTAGGGCTGGACAGTGTCATGGACCTCCACTGCACATTCTGACTTGTGTCCAGATATCTACAGGATTGGACATCATGTTGTCATACCCATTCTACTATTTAAACAGGTTGGTTATCCCACGAGGGATATCCCAAAAATTGGACAAGACCAAAACAAGTCAGATACCGAAGATATTTGTGGCTTTATGAAAACGTGCAGGGGGTTTTACATGCAGGGGATACATGGTTTGCAATCCTGACACTGCCTAGGGTGACAATACCTACTACATATGCGTAGGGGTCACTGTGTGTAGCTGTGTCTGCAACGAACAAGTGGACCAAGTATGGCTGGATTTGGCATCTCCATACAGTACAGAATGGGAAGATTTCCATCTTCCACACTGTAGTGCGATCTCGGAGTTGGTATATTTAAATTTCAGGGGGTGTGAGGGGTGTAGCCCCCCCACAGGGGGTGCAGAGGGGGCTTGCCCCCCTGCTAGCAATGTGAAGGTTGGTGTTTGGTTTGTTTTGTTTTGTTTTTTTTAACATGATCGAAATTTCAAAAGTCGATCATATGGTCTCGGCCATATGGGATTTGGCTTTGTGAGATTTCTATCATGTATAGTTGTTGTTGTGTCTTTCGGTTTTCCCGGTTAACTCCGGTCCGCTAATGATTGGCAGTTGATTTTTACGTGCTGAGTTGCCGGCCCTAACGCACAACCTTCAACGAAGGTATGCCCATTCATGCATGTCTCCACAGAAGACGCTCTAGCTGAGAATCAAACCGGACAACGTCTTGCTGTGAGGCGACAACGCTACCGCAGCACCACCACCAGTAGACCCTCTAAATTATAATGTTTTTAGAATATTGAGACATGTATTTTTAATGACAAAATCAAAAAGTATATAAAATAAAATAAATAAAGTTATTTACTACAAATAAAGATGCATTTTATGTTTTAATATTACAACACAACTTTATTTTTTATTTATTAATACATTTAATAATTCAATATGCATATTTATTAATGTGAATGCAATATTATTTCATAGGTTTATGGGTTGGTACTAGGCTATCGATCCTAGGGCCTATACAAGCCTAGCCATAAAAATTCCCCTGGCTATTTCTTCCCACAATATTTACTTCCCTGGCCTCCTGTCTAGCAGGCCGACTGATGTGATCCCCAGGGTAAATTTCCTATCTCCCATCCAAACTATTTAAATGTTTTACACTGTAATTGTGCATTAAAAGTTCATTATTTAAGTTACATTGGATATACGTCACTTTAAATAAAGCAGAAATAGGTTCCTAGGAGATTACTAGGCTAATTGCTCAAGAGCCCTTACTTGCATTCCTAACCAGTTTTACCCAGATTTTACCCAATTTTCTATCCCTAGAGGTAAGATTTCAAGGGTCAGCAAGTGGCGTTTTGACAATTTTTACTGACTGCTTTTGTCCATAAGGGACATAGGTGCCACCCAAGAACAGAATTTGTGATCTCCCATCCATTGGTCCACATTGCAATTCAAGATAGACAAGGAAGGGCTCTGCTTCATTGTGAATAGAAATCCTGTTCCAGAGGAGGGTCAATCTCTGGAACATATATCTGTCAGTCCAGCATAATCTAATCATGTCAGAGATCAGGTTTAGATCCTTGGAGTAGATAACCCTCATGCAGTTAGTTTTGTGAATATGCAACATTTTCATCAGGGCTGGGTCAGAACTGCCTTGTAGGCCAGGCATAGATCACCCCTCATTAATTGTTAGGACACTGAATACAGTGGCAGGGCTTTTAATTGGTCTGCATATGACATATGACATATGTTGGTTATACCCAGTATTTTCTGGTCAAAAACCTCTGAGGACACTCTAACTGTTGCAGGTGCCTGGTGAGGTACACGCCAAAGGGTACACTGTACTCTTATTGGTCTGATCAGGGCTGAGTACAGTGGTACTATGACATCCTTACATCTGAATGCTATGCCCTTACTTATAAGCTGAGCCACATAGAAAGATTTCTTCACCATCATGGGCACGTGGTGGTCCAATTTCAAATTACTATCTATCCTATTACTTAGATCTCTCTCCACTGGCACCACTGTTAGGGGGTATTATCAATGCTGTCATTTGTGGGGATATTTGATTTCCCAAAGGGTATCACTATGCATTTCTTCACATTTAATTTGAGGCCAGTCATTAGTCTGTGTCAGTCCTTTCTGTAGAATATCAGCATCATCTGGGGACTCACTGATTACCCCACTCATCATCAGACTAGGTCATATACCTCTCAACTTCTTAGTGCAAGAAATCTTGACAAAGCCTGAAATAATGGCAGGACAAAGGATGGAAAATAGGGAAACATTTTAAATATTGCTGTTAGAAGCTCAGAAAGTTGCTAGAATAATAGGATTTATGTAATGGGAAGGATATGAAGTCGGAAACTCAAATGTATGTCATTATTTAGTGATATCAATCCCCAGTGATTTCCCAGAAAAACTACAAATGTTTTCAGGAGCAGACCAAAAATATGAGGTAAAATGTGGACATTCTGCACAAATCTGGACAGTTGAGAGGCCTCAGCCAAAGGCCATCTACATCTGCCTTCATATCTGAGAAATATATCCCAAATAAAAGTGGTCCCAGCACTGAGCCTTGGGGTACTCCACTGCTGGATGTGGATTCCTCCACTCTAATAATAGGGATCCTATGTGTCAGCCATTTGGCTATCCATCTGATGATGTAGAGGTTTTTGCCCAATTTTGTGAGTTTGTCTATAATATAGGAGGGGGTATTATGTCAAACACTTTGGCCAGGTCAAGGTAGGTGGTATAGGCTCATAGGTTCATAGGTTCGTACTAGGCTATCTGCCCTAGGGCATTTATAAGCCTAGCCAGCGTGTGTGTGGCTTTCGCCACCCCTTGGGATGGGAATACTATGCCCATTTAGGGTTTAGTTTACTGTGCCTCTGTCTAGTAGTGACACAGAGATGACCCCGGGGTAAACCTACGATCTCCCATCCACTCATCAAGATTTCTCTTGAAGAGAGTTAGTGAGGGACTCTGCCTAACATGGACTGGGATTCTGTTCCAGAGTGTAGGGAGCCTCTGGGTTATGAATCTGTCCCTCCAGCACGTCCTATTTATTTCTGTGTTGAGGTTCAAATCTCTTGCTCTCGTGGCTCTGATGAATTTGGATTTTCTGAGGTGGAGCATGTCCATTAATTCTAGATTGGACATGGCCTTGTACGTCAGGTATAGATCACCTCTGAGTAGGCGCTATGCGACTGAATAGAGCTGGAGTTTCTTCAGCCGGGCAGCATATGACATATGTTTGAGACCCTTTATCCTCTTGGTGAGGAACTTTTGGGGTCTTTCCAACTGCTGCAGGTGTTGGGTAAGATACATCCCAAATGGGGCATTGTACTCAATCATGGGCCTGATAAGAGAAGAGTACAGGGGCACAATGACCTCTCTTGATCTAGATGTGAATCCCTTCATGATAAGGTGGGCAATATAGAAGGTCTTCCTAACCACCTTGGCAATGTGAGTGTCAAATGAGAGGTTACTGTCAACTTGGGTCCCTAGGTCCCTGATTACCTCTTCCGTACTTAATGGATTACCACCTATGTGGTAATTTGTGGGTACCTTGTTTTTCCCAAAGGGTATGACTATACATTTTTTGGCGTTCAGTTTAAGGCCATGGCTCTGGCACCAATTATCCATTTCTATGAGGCCTCTCTGAAGGATGCTTGTGTCCACTGGAGTATCAATTATGGCACCCAATTTGCAGTCATCTGCGAACTTTGTCAGCCACAATCCACCTATGTTTGCTTGCACCTCTGAAAAAATAAATGCCGAACAAGAGGGGTCCCAGAACTGAGCCCTGTGGGACACCACTTGTGACTGGCTTAGAGTCTGACATGGCTCCAGCAATTCTGACCTTATGGGTTCTGTCCTTGAGCCAGTTTGCAACCCATCTTGTGACATATGGGTTTGCATTTAAGCTGGTGAGTTTGTCTATGATGCCCGAGTGGGGTATTGTGTCGAAGGCTTTTGCAAGGTCAAGGTAGGCTGTGTGAACTGCCTTACCCTCATCAATGGCCTTAGTGACTGTTTCAAAAAGGTCGACCAAGTTCAAAAGGCAGGATCTGCCCTTGACAAAGCCAAATTGGGTAGGATCCAATGTCTGTAGGTCCCCAATGTCTTTGTTTATGAGTTCCATAATGATCCTTTCCATAGCTTTGCAGACCAGGCTTGTCAAGCTTATGGGGTGGTAATTTCCAGGATCCGTAGAAGCACCGCCTTTGTGGAGTGGGACCACTGTTGCTGTATGCCACTCTTTGGGTATGTATCCTGTAGTAAGGCTAAAATTAAACAGCAGCCTTATGTGCAGGTTTAGTTCCTCTTGGAGTTCATGTAACACGCAGCCCAGGACACCGTCCGGTCCCATTGATGCTGTGTTTGTAGTTTTGGCATCATGCATCATCTTACCCTCATATATGGCCCTGGGGATGTTCTCAAAGAAGTCCACCAGACTGAACAGGCAGGATCTGCCCTTGATGAAGTTGGACTGGGTTGGGTCTACAGTCTGGAGATTTCCCATGTTCTTGTTGTTAATCAGATCCATGATTATTCTTTCTATAGCCTTGCAAATGAGGCTAGTCGGACTTATGGGTAGGTAGTTTCCTGTGTCCACTGATGGTCAACCCTTGTGCAGAGGGATGACTGTTTCTGTCCTCCACTCTGCTGGGACAAAGCCTATCTGGAGACTGTGCTTAAATAGAGATTTGAGTGGGTCTGCTAGATCATGTTTCAAACTGTTTAATAGGCACCCTGGGATTTTGTCAGGGCCCATTGATGCCTTGTTTCTAGCTTTACAGAGAGCAGTGGCGACCTGTTCTTTTGTAATAACAGGCAAAGGAATGGTAGGGGGTATTTCATGGGGAATGACCAGAAGTAATGAGGGGTGAAATTTGAGCTGAATTTATCGACCAGCAGGTTTGCTATTTCTTCTGACTGCGTATAGGTAGTAACATCTACAGCCAACTCAGCACATTCTTGAGTGTTTCCCTTAAGATTTTGACATAACTAAAAATGTTTTGTGGTTATCCTTTGCTTGGGAGGCAATTTTAGTCTCATATTTAGTTTCTGAAGACTTAACTAGTTCCCTGATTTGCTTGTTGAGACTAATGAGGGATTTTTTTTTCTTTGTTATGCCCCCTCCCACTTACCTCTACATAAGAATCTCTTCCTTCTGTTGTATAATCTGTTTATGGTAGGGGTTCATAAGGGTGACATGTTTTTCCTGGATAGACCTGGGTTTAGTTCGGTCAAGTACTGCCATTTCTATACAGCTGTTTAAGTGGTTGTACAGGGCATTTGTGTATACCTCTGCATAGGCCTCTATGTTTTCAGGGTTAAGTGGAGCTTTAAAATATCTATGACTTGCCTTAGAAAAATTCATTAGGGTTTTAGAGTTTGATGGGGATTCTACATTGACAAAATCCAGGAATCCCTGAGCCTGCATGTTAGTGGTCGTGTATGGTTCCCAGTTTATGAAGGAGTTAAGATCGCCCATGAGTAGTGCGTTGGGCTGAATAGTACGTGATACTAGTAACTTCAGGTATGGGTAGTAGTTTTCATGGTTAATGGCTGGGGACCTGTAGCTAGCAATAATATGTTGGGGGATTTTACCTATGGTCAGCTGGACATGGTGCAGCTCAAGTGAGTCATCCTGCTTGACAAGTCTTGAAGTGTAATTGTTTTTTTATGTAAATGGAAACACCTCCACCTTTCATTTTTTTCCTTTTTAGAGGGTAGTTTGATTGTGTGATAGGCATTGCAGCCTTGCACTGCAGGCATTCTTCCTGCAACCTTGAATCTTATTTCTGTAATTGCACAGATATCAGCATTCTCCAGGGCAAGGAGAGCTTCCAGGGAGTACAGTTTCTTGTTAAGACTCCTAGCATTGAGCAGCAGTACCTTCGGCTTGGCATTAGACGAATGGTTCATCACTGCCTAAAAAGGGCACTATGGAGTGGCTAATGACTTGTCCAGTATTCAAAAGCCTAGCAGTGACAGGTGCAGACCATCTCAGGCAAAGCAGCATGGTCTGTTGGTCATGTTGTCCCAGGCTGACAACTACTGGATCCCCTTGGAATGACACTAGCAGCTAAACCAATTATTGAAGTCAATCATTTTCTGTTTGTGTTGTGGTATCATTCTTGGTGAGGGTAGAATGCTGCTGAGTGCAAGACTCATACTAGCCTGTGACATGTATTTAGAGAAGTCCATCATGTCTGTCTTCTTATAGTCCAGGGAGGTACGTGTCAGATCATTCACACCCACATGGACTATGACTGAGTCATACTGGTATTTCTGGTTGAATGACTTGAGTACGTCCATGATCTGGTGAATCCTGGTCCCTGACAGGCAACTGACTGCAGCCCTCTCTTTATCCAACCTGGAGAGGGGGCATCTGTGTGTCTCACAATGGAGTCACCTTTGACCAAGATGTTTAAATGCATGATGTTAGAGGCTTGCTTGTGAAGACACTTGTTGTTGTTGTTGTGTCTTTCGGCTTTTTCCCGGTTAGGGGTTGCCACAGCAGAACTCCGGTCTGCTAATGATTGGCAGTAGATTTTTACATGCCAAGTTGCCAGCCCTGATGCATAACCTTCAACGAAGGTACGCCCATCCACGCATGTCTCCACACAGAAGACACTCTAGCTGAGAACTGAATAGGACAACGTCTTACTGTGAGGCGACAATGCTACCGCAGCACCACCACCGCAGTTGCTTGTGAAGACACTATGATTAAGACACTGTGATGTGTATTTTTTTATATGTAGTGGCTGGTGTTGACTTTGTTTTGTTTGCATGTGGTTTCTGAGGGAAGCATATGGCAGGCCTCTGAGGTTTTAGCAAGTTACTTGATTACTTCATACGTGGGTTTATGTGTCGATACCTTATTTAGTGAAGAAAATGAATTGTGTGTGCCAACCTCCTGGTTGTCATTTGATTTGTCAGTATGTGAGAATCGTGTCTCAATTTTCATAGTGTAACTACATCTCTCACATACTGTGTTTCTTTCAGGATCAAGTGGTTGCCAGTATACGTGAGACAACTGCTGCATTGCCTCAGGATGCAGATGTCCACCAGTGCCTATCTGTGGTTTCAGGGTTTTTACTTTGGGTTTAACCAGGGAGAAGAGAGGGGAGATTTAACTGGAGTAGGATGATAGAAGATGGACAAATAATGGTTGCTATACTCAGTGTGAACTGTAGCTATCCAACAAGGTGATGCGGCTCTGTGGGCAACTCAGATGCTCCTAGAGCTGCAGGGGGATGGGAAAATGTTTTAGAGATAGTTATTCTAAGGGAAATTTTAACCTGAAAGCATTTGAGTCATTACAAGGCACTGCTAACTGCCACTTAGAGTAGCCCAGCATAAACATTGAGCTTATATAGATTCAGAAAAACAAGATTTTAAAATATAAAGACCTACAGACCAATCAGGAAAACAGACAATAAGCTTTCAGCCAGCAGCCCCCAAATCAGACAGGTTTGTTACATCACTCTTCTGCCACAAGAGTGCAGTTAGAAAAGCCTCTTAATGTAAAAATGCTGGTTTTAGAGCTCAAGTGCAGTGAAACCACCAAATCTAGATACAACAGTCCTGTACAAATCTAGATACTACAGTCCTGTACAAATCTAGATACTACAGTCCTATACAAATCTAGATATTACAGTCCTGTACAAATCTAGATACTACAGTCCTGTACAAATCTAGATACTACAGTCCTGTACAAATCTAGATACTACAGTCCTATACAAATCTAGATACTACAGTCCTGTACAAATCTAGATACTACAGTCCTATACAAATCTAGATACTACAGTCCTGTACAAATCTAGATACTACAGTCCTGTACAAATCTAGATACTACAGTCCTGTACAACTAGCAGACACAATGTAATTAAGTGCCACAGCAGCAGTGGAAACAGTTCAGCTTTGAAACTCTGTTGAAGTGTGAGAAATATAACAAATAATACACGATTCTCTGTAACAGTGTGCTTAAAAGACCACATTTCTTGAGCTTTAAAATCCAGAACAGTTACCAAATTGTCTCATACTAATATTTGTCTGCTACAGTGCCATGTTCTGTTCTTGTTCTTACAGTCTTCTCTCTTTTTTTAATCTTTTTTCTTACAGTTTGTTGCCGTTCTTCTTTTTTTGCCTGCTGTCGCTGTTGCGTGTGTTTTAGTTACTGTATTATCCCTCCTCCAAAACCAGGCACCCCTTTTTAATTTGTTGCTGCTTCCACTTTTACTTTGTGTCACCACAGCAGACGTTTTACCTGCTGCACTCTCTGCTGCCACATCACCTGGTTTCTTTTTCCACATTGCAATCCTTAGCATCTGGCATATCACCCCATGAAACAGCAGACCTGTTACCTGGATCATCCTGTTCAATTATTTTTAACAGAAAATCATTTGTAAGCCGTCCTAACACCAGTTATGTTATTTGTACCACTTCAACAGACTCTCTTACCTCCTTCTCCATTGAGACAGCTAAATGCTGCTCATTTGTAATATCCACCACACAGGACTCTTTGTATACATTTTGAAGTTCCATATCGAACAAACTTTTCCACCTCCAAACTCTCCATAACACTTTTCTCCCCCTCCACACTGCAACTTTCCTTACACCTCTCCCGTGCAGCCATAGGAGCCCTCTGACACCATCTAGCAGCTCCAAAGAGTTGCCCTGTCCAAATTTCCCCTAGTAGTATAAATACCACCTCAGGTTTCCCCCCGTAAAGAGGCCACTAGCCTAGTGAGACTAACCGGATCAACAAAGGATACATAAAAATAAATAAACATGCTCCAGGCAAAAGCCGGGTGAATTGGAATCCTTAGCATCAGTATTAAATCTCAGAAAGAAAATCTGTTCATTATCTGATGAGGAAAGGGAGTGAATGTGGCTTTTCCTCTTTTTACCAGCAGTAGTCCCTTAAGCAGAAAGCATTGATAAGGATTGTGTAGCCTGCTGTAACAAGAGAAATGCTCCTGGGTGCAATGTTTGAATTCAGAAGTAACCACTGTAAGAACCTCTGATACCCAGGGAACTGATGTCTGATCCACAAGTGCCTGTGCATGGTCCTCCAGGTAGTGGGCATCTTCTCCCACTTCCTTACTGTCAACGTAAATGCAGGTGTCCTCCTCCCTACTTACTGCTCAGCCCCAAGATGACTGAATAAAAACTGCCACAGTATCATCCACCCACCTACTAAAGAGAAATAACGCAACGTTCACAACTGTCTGCAATGTGATTTTCTCCTAAAAGAAAGACACTATAGATGGCAGCCTTTACTGAGAATCTGATGTCTATAAGAACATTTCTTTAAAATTGTCTCTTTGTCATTGATAGAAACACAAGCAAGACATAAATCAATTATTTCGATATTCACTAAATAATAAAGGTCTCTGCTTAACAACTTCAAAAATTATTATCAGAAAAAAATGAGCAAAGACCTTCTAAATCAAAGCAAGTGAACCATTTACTTCAAGTTATGAAAGAAATGACTGAGGTGTGTGAGCAATATCATTTGTGGTCAGCGTGCCTCTAATGGCTACAGTATGTGACTGCATGCACATGCTCCTACAGGTACCCATCTGCTAAAAAGATTAGGCCAGGAAAAGTACAGTTGTGTACACTTACCATAAATGTCGATGTTTGAGTGTATTCACTGTTGCAGTCATCGCACCAGGGTTATCCTGCCAGGGGTAGCCCTCAGTCGGCCCGAATACCAGAGACTTAGTATTTCTGCATCAGTTGCTGTCAATTCAGGACTGATGTCAGGTCTTCAGTGGTATAAAAACAGGCAGCTGACGCTATTACATCAGTTTTTCTTGCCCCAAATGTCAGGAGCCCCCAAATAGGGAGCTAAGTTATGGTGGAAAAACACCATCAGTAAAAAGTAAATACCAATAGCCCTGTAAGGAGTGAGGAGGAGAGAAAGAAAGAGAGAGAGAGAGAGAGAGACAAGGGGGATGGAGGTTGGGAAACCAGGACTGCAACAGTGAATACACTCAAACATCTACATTTATGGTAAGTGTACACAACTGTACTATGTTCTTCGTGTTTCACTGTTGCAGTCATCACACTTGGGTTAATTCCCAAAGCCGAAGAAAGGGTGGAAGCAGTCAAGAAGAGTTGGGGCTGGCTAGTATGCCCTGCAGGACTGCAGTTGCAAAGCCTGCCCTGAATTTGGAAAAGATAGGCATGTGGTAATTCTTGGTGAAGGTATGAACAGAACTCCAAGTTGCAGCTTCCAGAATGTCCCTGGTAGGGACTCCTCTGAGAAAGGCTGTAAAGGTTGAAGTTGCCCTAGTGGAATGTGTTCTGACCCCCTGAGGGGGTGGTTTCCCATGGTGTTTGTAACAGAAATGGATACAGTGTGATATCCATTTGGAGATGGTTTGTTTTGATATGGCCTTGCCGTCTGTCCCGGTGCAAAGCTGACTAATAACTCATCAGATTTCCTAAAGAGCTTAGTCCTATCAAAGTAGGATCTGAGCTGTCTGTGCACATCTAAAGAGTACAGGATTCTTTCCCCCTTATTCTGAGGATTAGGGAAAATGGTAGGCAAATGGATAGACTGCTTGAGAGCCACACTGCACACCACTTTAGGCATGAAAGTGGGGTTAGTCCTGAGGGAGATCCTGTCAGCATGAAAAATAATGAAGGGTTCCACAGCCATAAGTGCTTGTAGCTCAGGCACTCTTCTAGCTGAAATGATGGCCAGAAGCAAGGCTGTTTTCCAAGAGAGGAATTTTAACTCTGTTGACACTGCAGGCTCAAAGGGGGGTAGAGTGAGCTTTTCCAACACAAAGTTAAGGCTCCAAGCAGGGGTAGGGGCTCTTCTTGGTGGCCTTAAGTTGTTAGCCCCTCTCAATAATTGTTTGATGAGAGGGTGTGAGAAGAGAGGTGGCTCAATGCTGTAATGAGCAGAGATGGCAGAGGCATGGATCTTAATGGAAGAGAAGGATAGGCCCCTGTGGAGTAGGTCAGCTAGGTTCTCCAGGATGAGAGGTAAGGAGGGCTGTACTGGGTCAGCTCCTTTAGTGTGGCTCCAGAAACAATACCTTTTCCACTTGTCAGCATAGGATTGTCTTGTACTGGGTCATCTAGCTTCATGTATGACATCCAGTACCTGCTTGCTTAGGCTGGCCACTGGAGGAGAAGTCAAGGGATAAGCCAGGCTGCAAGGTTCAGGGTCTGCAACTGTGGGTGCAAGAACTGACCCTCCTGCTGAGTCAGGAGAGTTGGGATCTGGGGGAGGTGCCATGGAGGCAACCATGACAGACTGTGCAGTAGTGGGTACCAGTGTTGGCGTGGCCAGTCTGGGGCAATCAGGATTGCCCTTGGTCTTTCCTCCCTTATCTTGAGTAATACTCTTGTATGAAGAGTCAGGGGGGGAAATGCATAAAATGAGAGGTTTGCCCACTGAAAGGATAGGGCATCCACTTTCCAGGCCTTGCTGTGAGGTTCCCTGGTGCAGAATTTGCTGAGCTGGTGGTTGTAGGGGGAGGCAAATAGGTCCACCTTTGGGGTACCCCATTTCTGGGTCACAAGGCTGAAGCTGTTGTGGTTTAGTTGCCACACATGTGGGTCTAGGAGATTTCTGCTTAAGTTGTCTGCCAAAGAGTTTTGGTTGCCTGGCAGGAATTGAGCTTGCAGGTGAATATGCATGGATAAGGCCATGTTCCACAGGGTCATGGCTAGCCTGCATAGTGGTTAAGAGTGGGTTCCCCCTGCTTGTTGATGTACCACATCACTGTGGTCTTGTCGGTTTTGATTAATAGAGGCCCCGGAGAGAGTAGGGATCTGAAAGCTGTCAAAGCATGCTGAACAGCTAACATCTCTCTTTGGTTGATGTGCAGATGAATTTGATTTGGGGTCCAGTGGCCCTGAATGCACCTGCAGTCCAGATGTGCACCCCAGGAATAGTCTGATGCATCTTTGGTTAGTGTCTGGGTGGCATGGACTTGTGTAAAGAGAAGCCCCTTATTGTGGTTGCATGCTGCTACCCACCAAAGGAGCTCTTTGCTTAGACAAGGTATCATGGTTATGATAGCTTCCAGGTCCTGCGAATGTTGGCATTAAAGACTTTTTAAGTACTGTTGAAGTTTCCTCACATGGAGTCTGGCATATGGAATTAGTAGAATGCAGGAGGCCATAAACCCTAGGGCTTGCAGGATTTTCCTTGTGGATAGCTGGGTTCTGGTGGCCATTTGAGAGAAGTAGCCTGTCAGATAGGTTTGTTTTTCTGGAGTAAGGAATGCCATCTGGGATGCTGTGTCCAAGCTTGCTCCCAGGAATAAATTTTTTTGACTGGGGAGTAATTTGGATTTATTTTCATTGATAGTGTACCCCAGGGAGGTTAGAAGACCCTTTACAAAGGTCAGGTGCTGTAACAGCTATTCCTGACTGTCTGCCTGAATCAAGCAATCATCCAAGTAGGGGTACATTTGACTATTTCTCTGTCTGCAATAGGCAATGGCTGGAGCCAGGCATTTTGTGAAAACTCTGGGAGCAGTGGATAAGCCAAAGGGAAGTGCAGAGAACTGATAATGCATAGATCCTGCCCTGAAACATAGATACTTTCTGCAGGAGTCCCTGATGGGGATGTGCAGATAGGCCTCCTTTAGGTCTAGGGTGGCTAACCAGGCATCTTTGGACAGCATAGGAGGAAGCTGATGTAGGGTGAGCATTTTGAATTTTGGTACCACCAGGAAGGTGTTTAGAATGAAAAGATCTAAGGTTGGGTGCCAGGTGCCCTCTTTTCTGGGTACCAGGAAAAGTCTGGAATAAAAGGCTTGGCCTATCTGTTCTGCAGGAACAGGCTGAATGGCTCTTATGGAGAGCAGGGACTGAACTTGTTTCTGTGCCTCTGCCCACTGGTTTGGAGGAAGGTCTGGGATCCCTTTTGGGGTTGGCAGCATGTGGAAATAAAATGTGTAGCCCTGGAATACTATGTTGAGGATCCATCATTCATTGGTGATGGAGGTTCAGTTTTTTGCATGGTGGGCAAGTTTTCCTCCTAGGGGCATGAGCAATTGGGCAGAGGTGAGGGGAGGAACTGAGAAGTCATTGTGAATTCTTTCCATAAGGGTGTGGCTTAGCACTCCCTGCTTTAAAAGTGAAGGTACTCCATTGCTTAGATCTCTGCATACCCTGAGACTGTAGTATGGGGGGGGGGGGGTCTGTTTCCCCTAGGTCTATTTTGAGGTGGCCTTGAGGGGGCAGGAAAGGACCAATGTTTTGAGGGGCAATGCCTACTGAATCTTGGAGGCTGCACTTGCAAAAAATCTTTGATTGTCTGCATAGACTTAGCTTTTTCTTCCATCTTTTTTAAAAACCTCTTTTGCTTTGGTGACAGATTGTCCTTGTTCAGAGGTGCATCCAATAATTTTGATTTGACATGGTCTAGCAAGGTCTGCTCCTTAAGCCAGGCATGCCTTCTAAGTACAGAACCTGTGACTGCTGCCCTGCAAGATGCTTCTAGGGCGTCAAACCCACATTGCAGGGTATGCTTGCTGACTTGGCTTGCAGACTGCATAAGCTCCAGTAATTCTTTATTTTCTGCACAGTCAGGGAAGGTAGATCATTTTTGCTTAATAAGTTCCATAGTATGTTGCTGGTATTTCAGCATGTGTAACTGACAATTTAATGCTCTAATGGTAAGAGTTGCAGAGGTGTATACGTTTTTACCTCATCTGTCTAAAGCTCGGGAATTCCTGTCTGAGGGGGTGGGATTCTTAGCTGTAGTTGCTTTTATTCCTTTAGGTCCTTGGGAGATGACCTCTGAGTCAGCAGTAGGATTTGTGAAGAGAAATTTGTGTGAGTCAGGGACTCTGTAGTACCTGTCAGGTTTCCTGGGAGTAGGGGGTAAAGTATCAGGAGTTAGACTGGATTCCATAAAGACATCATCCACAACATCCAGAACAGAAGGGATAGCTAAGGGTCTGTGCTGTGGTAAATCTAAAAATTCCCTGAGTCTCTTTTTGTACTGAGGATAATCCTGGCATTCCCAATGGAAATGCTCTCTCAAAAGTATGTAGGGTTTCACCAAAAGAAAAATCCTCTGGAGGGGAGGCAGAAGGAATGGATTCCTCTGCATCTGAATCCTCATAGGCAGATAAGGGCATGTCTTCATAATCAGAAACCTCAGAGTCATCGGACTCTTGGTCAGATAAAGCTGCTGGGGACAAGTCTCTTTTTCTTTTAGCAGGGGAAGGCTGGCTTCCCCTAATCAGCATGATAAGGTCTTCCGCCATTTTAAGCATCTGTGATTGTGGTAAAGAAGCAGGCGCTTGAATTAGGAAAGTCGTTTTTTTAGGCGTAGCACGTACTCTTGGCCTTAGAAACTCAATAGTTTTAGAAAGAACTGAAGACACAAAAGAAGTCGTCAGTTTGTGTCGAATATTGGTAGTGCGAAGTACTGCCTCAGAAGCCGGTACCTGCACAGTGGCTCCAGATCCATCCAAAGTAGAGACATCCGCAGGTTCCATAGTCAAAGAAGAGTCTCATGGCATACTGGACTCTGAACGGTCTCAGTAGTGACCTGCGAATCCACCAAAGTGGGCATCAGGGGCTGTGAAAGTGCCTCACTGAGTACCGGCGAACTGGAGACTAGCTTACCAGAAGCATCATCGGCAGTTTTGGACCTGTGCGGTCTGTGTCTTTATCCTTATGTTTTTTCGGAAGATCGGTAGTCGGATGGCTTACTGAAGGGGTCTATATTAGAACACCGAACATTCAAAATTTCGAGTGTTCTAATATCGAACCCTATGAATCAAAAATTTAAAACATCGAACATTCAGAACAGCTAATTTTTTCCTAGGGAAAAAATTCACTGTTCTAAAACACAGACACACAACACAAGCACACCAAACAAACAGCAATCCACACACATATACCTAAACTCTGACACCTAACCCTACACTAAACTATACATACACCACTAACTATCCACTTACCTTAACCCAAACCCTAACCCTAAGGTCCATCACTGTCGCACAGTCACCTCACCCGCGCCCTAACCCTAACTCACCTACCTCGCCCTAACCCTCACGTCCACACAATCGCACACTTACCTGACCCGCGCCCTAACCCTAACTCCCCTAACCCGCCCTAACCCTCACGTTCACACAATCGCATACTTACCTGAACCCGACCCGTAACTTTCCACCACAGTGCTGAAAATACTGAAGCAACAGAAATGGACAACCAAATTCTTTCTCTCGGAAAAAAATTAAGTTTTCTGTTTCTTTCATATTTTCAGCGTTCGCTGAAAATGGGTCGATATTAGAACACTCGAAACTTTGAACGTTTGGTGTTCTAATATAGACCTTTACCAAAGCCATTTTGGAATACAGAGATTGAGAATGAAAGTATGTAGCTACAATAAGGGCCCGATGATGAATAGTTCGGGTGTTGAACAAAGCACAAAACCGTCAGTGAGGTACGTCGTGGTCTGGGCCTAAACAGGTGATGCAGTAAGAATGGAAATCTCAGTATTTGTATTTGCTTTCCACAGGCGAGACAATTGTTAACTTTTTCTGACATTGGTTAGAGCAAGAAAAAAGGATCCACAGTGGGGTACTTAGCTTTAGAAGACTTCAACTTCAGTTTCAGAAACGAAAAACTCAGGTAGCGGCCGACCGGCACTCGTGTGAACTGCTTCTGCTATGGGTTCCTCAGCAAGAAAGACTGATGTAATAGCATCGGCTGCCTGTTTTTATACCACTGACAACCTGATGTCAGTCCTGAAGTGACAGCAACTGACGCAGAAACACTAAGTCTCTGGTATTCGGGCCGACTGAGGGCTCACCCTGGCAGGATAACCCTGGTGTGATGACTGCAACAGTGAAACACGAAGAACATCTTAGCATTTGCTTTTGACCAGTTTCTAGTCACTGTAAGATTTTTTACAGGCTACAGCAAGCATCCTTGTTATGAAAATTATAGGTTATAAGTATCATATTTGAAGCACCACGTTTAAAACCAGCTTACGCAAACTTAACCAGCACAAACATACTTCAAGCACAAAAGTAGCAATCTGAGGATAGAGCTTAGATTCTGTGTCATTCATAACTCATTGTTTTAGCAATTAAATCTGATATGAATAAAATGAGGTCAGAGCATTTGATAATGGTACAGAGTCTATTCTGCAGAGATGGTGTTAGAAAGTAGAAATGCAATCTTTAAATAAACGAGACAAGAGTTTTTTTTGTAATTACTTTGTGAGTATATGCATACTTGTGTGTTTGTGTGAATGTGCTTATGTTGGGTAGGGAAGTAAGAAAATATGCAAAAAAAAAAAAATCAACCTACCTTGCAGCCTTGAGCAGAAATGACCCTTAGGTCGGCAGGAACTCTGTCACCACCTTTGATTTCCACCAGATCACCGGTCACTACTGCCTCTGCATTGATCTGAATCTTCTCTCCTTCACGAATTACTAGTGCTTGCTAAAGAGTGGGAAAAGCAGACATAGTTTATCTCTACCTGCAGTATCATAAACTACAAGCACATATATATTGTCTTCTATTGCTAGGTTGATTTATCTCTGCCTTTGTTATCACAAACCACAAGCACCTCTGTATTGTTTTCTACTTCCAGGTCAGTGCTGTTTCTTGTCTGGGGTACAGCATCTAAAATGAAATCACTTCATTAAATTCTCCCACCTGTAGTCCTGTATTATTCATCTTTTAGCTTCAATAGTTCACAAGAGGCCATTGCAATCAGCTTGTTTTGTGACCCTCAAGAGTTTAGCAGGGAACCATGCAGTTCTGTGTTCCCTAGAATGCTGCAGTATGTCTCCTTAATTTGATCTCTTATAGACAGAATGAAACAATCTAAATGTCATTCCTTAAACTCTTTATTACTCTCAAGATGAATGTGTTTGTGTGTGTGAGCCATCTCTTTTCATGTGAACTTCAAATTACTATATCAAAAATGTGAACGTTCTAAATGAGCAAGTGATTTAAGCATCCATGGTAGTGGTTTTCTGATGGTTTAATTAGTTAGTTAGCTACTATTTGATTACCAGGTAGCTGGTCTGATCTATTGACCCTTTTCAACCATGACCCAAGCTCAATGAGCAGCAAATACTGTACTTTTCAGTATCAAATCACTACACGGAGTATGATAGATTTGCAGTAGATAAGGAATAGTTAGCTATCATCCGTTTACAACATACAAGGATTATCCCAAATGTGAAACAAAACAGGTTTAATTAGTAAGAGGACAGAGGAGTGCATGAAGTTAATTAGTACAATATGCATTTCAATATAATCAGTAGCAATATATTTACTAAGGTCCTATCAGTCAAAATGTTGACTGTCTTCACTCTGGCCTAGAATACGTAAACATATAGTGTTATGGAGATCAACCACTGTTATGTTAACAGTTACACTGAGGTTCTATCTGAGGGTGGTCTTTTAATGCAGTCTTAATTTTTTTTAGTGGTTTTCTGATTCTTAACTTCAGGTTGCAAGTGGTTCCTGGAGGCAGGTCCTAGTCTACAGAAGGCCTTTTTTCCAACAGCAGGTTTAAATGCAGGGTAAATCAGGTTAAAAGACTGCTGCCATCGAGGCTTATGAGATCATAGTTAGTTTCCTTCCATTTACGTGGTGGGCAGTAGCCTTGTTTTAGAGTCTTAAAGTTGAGGATAGTTAAGAGGAATGCTCCCTGCTGGTTACAGATATCCAATTTGTGTTTTCAAGGTTGCAGGGCTGTATAAGTGGGTCATTTAAAATTATTAATCTACAGATGCTGTTCTCTACTAATGCTATTCTCTGCTAATTGAATTCTATTGGCATGTTGAGCTGAATGCAGTACCAAAAATGAGTGACCATATTCCAGTTTGGATAATAAGGGTATTTCTGGTTATGGCTAAAAATTCTGTGGATGAGATAAAATGACTGATTTTGAAACACTGTTTTAGCTGGGTTAGTACTTTATATAGTCTCTGTATGTCCTGTAAAGGAGATAAAAGGGTCATGTGTATGAATTATTTATTTCTGTTTGGCTACATTAGGAATGGGATTCCCTTTCTGATCTGATATTAGTAATGGAGAAATAGTAAGAACTTTCTTCGCTGATGAGAAGACAACAACCTTGTCTTTTTAGGCTTGACAATTAGATTATTGGAGGAGGACCAGCTTCATAGATGGTTGAATTTGTCTTACAATTTGTTTTGTAGGTCTGTGTATTTTTGTTGGATTGTAGTAACAGAATTTCATCAACATACATCACTAAGCTAAGACTTGGAAGTTTGAGAGGGAGATTTACTAAGAGGGAGAAAAGTAGTCGGCTTCGTGCAGATCCGTGGGCACAACTGTGTTAAGAATTCCAGCAGAAGTGGTGGTGTTACTGCAGTAAAACTGGAAAGACTGGTCCTTGAGATAGCTTTCAACCACTGATTTGTGTTCTTATGAAAGCACAGCCTTTAACATTTGTTAAGAATCATATCATGATTAACTGTTTCAAAGGTCCTTGTCACGGTGACAAACAGGGCCAGCTGTATTCAGGACTTCAGTCAAGTTGAAGCAAATGTTATCTGCTGCCACTGTAAGGCCTGTAAATGTGCTAAACGCATTATAAAACCATGCTGTGTATTACAGAGGAGACCATAACTATGAATCTGTTTCTGTCGATACTCATGGAGGTTTTCTATGAGATGCCACTTTTTGTTTGGTGGAGACATCACATCTCATAATCCAGCCAAGTATGGAGTATTATATTTTGCATACACCAGCATTTCATTAGCCAATGCTAATTTTCCCTCACTGCTGTTTACTACTGTGCCATATTATTCAGACTACCACACAGTATTAATACCATATTATTTTTCTTGGCCATGACAATGCAAACTATAAAAAGAAACTATATCAAGTTGCAAGGCAAAGACAGAAAGATAAAGAAGATAGTCAGACATCCTTCAGTAAGGGATGCCAGCAACAACCTGCTCACCAGTCCAGAGGACATCAAAGGCAGATGGAAGGAGTATTTCCAGCAGCTTCTGAATGAAGAAACCCCCACAGAAGCTGTAGTGCCCCAGAAACAGCCTACAATGAGAGAAGAAGAGGAGCCCACCCTAGAAGAAGTAAGAACAGCACTAAGGAAGATGAAGTCAGGGAAAGCAGCAGGCTCAGATGAGGTCACAGCAGATATGATAAAGATACTGGGTGAGATAGAGGAGAAATGGCTCCTGAGGGTACTAATTGCAGTGTGGAGAGAAAGATGTATTCCAGATGACTGGAGAATAAGCATACTCATGCCAGTTTACAAGAACAAAGGGGACATCCATAACTGTGAGCTGTACAGAGTCATCAATCTCCTATAACATTGCATGAAAGTTCTGGAGAGGGTGATTGATAAATGTATATGCAGAGTAGTAGAATGTAAGATGGGAAATGAGCAGTTTGGATTCAGATCAGGATGCAGCACAAGTGACATAATGTTTGCACTGAGACAAATACTTGAGAAGAAGCTAGAAATGAGAAGAGAGTCCAACTGGGCATTCCTAGACTTGACATATGACAAGGTCCCAAGAAAGCTGATCTGGGTAGTACTACAGTGGTTTGAAGTCCCAGAAACATTGGTAGAATTAGTGAAGGCTATGTACAAGGATCCAATGGCTCAAGTACGAACAGTGTTTGCCTCACAGAGGGGCTCCCAGTGGGAGTGGGTGTACATCATGGTTCAGCTCTGAGCCCACTGCTGTTCATACTGGTGATGGACTACATCAGCAAACAGGTTGGAGGGACTGGATCAACAAAGCTGCTGTATGCAGATGATGAGACAGTACAGGCAGACTCTGAGCTAGAACTTCAGCAAAGGATAGGAGAATGGAATGCAAATCTGAAGGCACATGGGATGAAACTAAGCACAGATAAGGCGGTGGTTTGTTTGTGTCTTTCGGCTTTTCCCGGTTAGGGGTCGCCACAGTGGAACTCCGGTCCGCTAATGATTGCCAGTTGATTTTTACATACCGGCTTGCCAGGCCTGATGTACAACCTTCAACGAAGGTGTGCCCATTCACGCATGTCTCCACGCAGAAGACGCTCTAGCTGAGAATCGAACCAGACAGCGTCCTACTGTGAGGCGACAACGCTACTGCAGCACCACCACCGCGGGTCTACAGATAAGGCGGTGGTAATGGCAGCAAATTGGGGAAATCAGAAGAAGCTGAGAATACAGATAGAAGGGAAGACAGTGGAACAGGTAAACAGCTTCAAGTATCTAGGAGGGGTAGTTGAGGAGAAGGGTAGTCTGAATGAAGAGATCAAAGCTGGAATCAGAGGGGCTGCAGTCAACTGGTATAGAGTAAGAGGTGTAGTCTATGACTGAAGAATGCCAAAAAACCTGAAAAGTAAGGTGTACAGGACAGTGGTGTGACCAGTACTACTGTATGGTACAGAAACCTGGGCAGTAAAGGCAGAACAGTTGAAAAAGCTATAGGTGATAGAAATGAAGTGTCCGAGAAAGGTGGTAGGATGCACACTGTGGGACAGACGAAGAAATGAGGACATAAGAACAGAGGCAAAGTAGCTCCAATTGCAGAAAATATCAAAGAGAACAGATTACAGTAGTTTGGGCACATGTGTAAAAAAAGCAGAAGACAATCTGGTGAGGAAGATTTGGGACAGACAGGAAGAAGGTAAGAGGAAGTGAGGATGTCCAACAAAGAGGCGGATGGATTGTGTGAAAGATCTGTGACAGTCAGGCATGAGTGTTGAAGAAGGCAGGAGTGTGGCAACAGTTAACACGATACCCCGACCCCATGTAGAAAAATGGGAAAAAAAGGTGCTGATGATGATGATTATTTTTCTTGGACCTGACTAGAGTAAGCACATCATGAAGGATACAGTCCTTCGAATGCTCATGTCCCTCTGCCTCAGGAATAACTGTCTTGTGTTTTCAGGTTTAAGAGCAGATAACTTCCTTTTAGTTTGCACTGTCATGGCTACAGGAGCATAAGCAGTATTTTACATAGATACTTCCTTTTAGTTTGCATTGTCATGGCTACAGGAGCATAAGCAGTATTTTACATAGATACTTCCTTTTAGTTTACCTACTGCAGTGGTGGTGCTGCGGTAGCGTTGTCGACTCACAGTTAGACGTTGCCCGTTCGATTCTCAGTTAGAGCGTCTTCTGTGTGGCGACATGCATGAACGGGCGTTCCTTCGTTGAAGGTTGTGTGTTAGGCCCGGCAAGCCAGCATGTAAAACTCTACTGCCAATCATTAGCGGACCGGAGTTCCGCTGTGGCGACCCCTAACCGGGAAAAGCCGAAAGACACAAACAAACTTCCTTTTAGTTTATATTGTCATGGCTACAGGAGCATAAGCAGTATTTTACATAGATACTTCCTTTTAGTTTGCATTGTCATTGCTGCAAGGAGCATAACCAGGATTTTACATAGTTACATTCTAGTCAGGTGCACTAAAGTTTTAGTACCACTGTGTTACACACTCTCTGATAGTGACATAACGTAAGGATACATTAATGAAATAATTATATCCTTGTTTATTGAACACCAGCAGAAGGCCAGCTTCAGATGGGACAAGTACTGTGCAGAAAATACGAAAAAAATGGAAAAAAAATAAAAAAGAGATACACAGCATTTCCAGGAAGAGTCATATTTATTTTACAATAATACGCATCCATTATTAGCCAACATAGTTTTATGATAATTAAGATGTGTTTTCAAGACCTCTCCCATTTTTAATCATTTAAAAATATTGAGTGTAACTGCATTGTAACAGTACAGAACCTGGAAACACTGAAAAATGTTGGTCATCAGTAATGCACAGATTCCAGTTCTTCTACATGTCTGAACAACATTCCAAGTAAGGAAGGTCAGGAGTGAGCCTGTGATTAAATGACTGTGACAAAGCGCTACTCCTACCTCCTTCCTTGTTCAGCCTGACCTCTTTCTCTGCTTTATATATGTTTTGTTACCCTGATTCTCCAGCAAAAGTAATAACCACCTTATTCCCTCTCCAGTTTAATGGTGACTACAGCATGTTGATGTGCTCAGCACATGACCTCTCTTTATTGAGTGCAAAATCTGACACCTTCACTAACAGAATTCATATTGTAGATTATATAGTTTTTTGTTTCTTTTTTTACTCAAATGATTTTTATTTTGATGAAATAATGTAATAATTTAATGCATTCATAACATTCAATAACTATTTACAGTATTTACATTCAGCCTGACAAAAAGGATTCAGATAAAAACATTTGTAGTTAAATAAGTTAATATATAAACTAAGATAGTTAGGATGAGTTTGGTTCCATCTGTAGGGTATCAGTCAAATTCAAAACTTTCCTCCACGGACTACTAACCAACGGCTTAGGAAAAGTTCTTAACTCTTTAGTTCTTCTCTCCATTAGTAAGCATTTCTTCAGTGATGAAAGGAATTCCTCCATTGTGGGTGCTGCATTAGAGTTCCATGTTCTAGTTATACATTTTCTGGTTATTGCTAACATTGTCCACAACAAATACAGATCATCTTTCTTCATATTATTACTATTAACAACATTCAATAAAATTAAGGACTTTGTCAAAACAAATATATCAGTATAGATAGCTTGAAGAAATGTGTTAATCTCATTCCAGTATGGTTTAATATTAGTACAGTCATAAAAAATGAGACCAGTCAGCATTAGTGGACAGATGACATCTCCAACATAACGTGCTGTTTGAAGGGTTCATTTTTGAGAGTTTCTCAGGTGTCAAAAAGGATACGTGTAGAAATTTCCAATGAAAAATTCTCCAGAATTGTGAATAAGAAGTTAATTTAACTGAAAATAAAATATTTGTTTTATCTTCCATTGATAATGATACTTGAAACCCTTTATTTAGGTATTGCCAGTAAGAATCTTTAGGAGCTGTTTAATAGACAATTAAATAGGTTCATACGTAGGTACTAGGCTATTGGCCCTAGGGCCTATATAAGCCTAGCCAAACAGTACCCTGGCTTTTGCCACCCAAGAAAATTATTTTCCTGTGCCCCTGTCAAGCAAAGCCACATAAGTGATCCCCGGGGTGAATTTCCTATCTCCCATCCAATCATCAAGATTTTTCTTGAAGAGTGCTAATGAGGAGCTTTGTTTGATATAGATAGGTAGTTTATTCCAGAGTATGGTAAGTCTCTGGGACAGAAATCTATCCCTCCAGCATGTTCTGTTTATTGTGGTGACAAGGTTGAGGTCCCTAGAGCGTGTAGCTCGGAGGGATTGGGATTTCTTTAAGTGGAGCATGTCCAACAGCTCTGGGTTTGACATAGCTTTGTATGTTAGACAGACATCGCCTCTGAGTAGGCGATATGCGACAGAGTAAAGCTGGAGTTTTTTGAGACGGTCTGCGTAGGGCATCTGTTTGAGGCCAGTAATCCTCTTTGTAAGGTATTTCTGTGGCCTTTCCAGTTGTTGCAGATGTCTTGTTAGGTACATACCAAAAGGGGCATTGTACTCTATAATGGGTGCAATGAGTGATAAGTAGAGGGGAACAACGACCTCTTTTTTCCTGGATGAGAAACCTTTTGTCATGAGGTGTGCCACGTAGAAGGATTTCCTGACTAATGTGGTGATGTGATTATCAAAGGAGAGACTACTGTCCACCTGTATCCCAAGGTCTCTTAACACACTTTCAGTGTTATGTAGACTACTGCCTATGTGGTAGTTCATGGGTACAGAGTTTTTACCAAAAGAGATGACAATGCACTTTTTGGCATTGAGCTTGAGGCCATGGCTTTGACACCAGGCATCTGTCTCAGTGAGGCCCTTTTGTAGGATGTCCACATCATCAGGAGATTTGATTATGGCTCCTAGTTTGCAGTCATCTGCGAACTTTGTTAGCCAAAGACCTTCTGTGTTAGCCTGTACTTCAGAGAAGTAGATACCAAACAGGAGAGGACCTAGGACTGAACCCTGGGGTACTCCACTTGTCACTGGTCTGAAGTTGGATTTAGAGTCTGCTACTTTCACAGTGTGGGTGCTGTCAGTGATAATTCATTCTTAACGTTGATATTATTATATAGAATTCAAAAAATCCAGTTTATAATTTTTGGTATGGATTTAAAGGATGAGATATGCATTGTTCTACACAGATCCTTAGTGTATGCTATGACACTCTGAAGGACCAACCAGTCATTAGGGGATAGGCCATAGGTTGACAATATACTTTGTGTGGTCAAAGCTTGTTGGTTTTCAATACATTGCAACCAACAAAATAGGTTACTATTCTCCCATAAACCAAAAATCTCTCTATATGTTTTATCAGGGAAATCCCTTGTAATAGCAAATGGTGTTAAAAATCTATGCCACAGTTTTATATCTAAATCTGTGTTAATGAATTTTCTAAACACATCAAAAATGTTTATTAGTGTTAGTTTAGTTAATTTTGTTGTACTATACTGTAAATTTAAACTTAAATAGTGCCATATCTTATCTTTGTCAGTTACCAAAGCATTTTGTTGATAAATAATTTTTCATTTATTAGTATAATGAAGTGTAACTGGGTGGCCACAGTGGTGCAGTGGTTAGCATTGCCACCTCACAGCAAGAGATTCTCCGGTTCGATCCTCGGCTAGGGTGCCTTCTGTGCGGAGTCTGCATGTCCTCCTTGTGGTTGCATGGGTTTTCTCCGGGTTTCCTCCCACATCCCAAAAACACGCTGTAGGTGGATTGGACACACTAAATTGGCCCTAGGCATGAGTGTGAGTGCATGTGTGCCTTCTGTGGAAGGTTGGGCATCGGGCTGGCAACTCGACACTGTAAAACTCTACTGCCAATCATGAGCGGACGGTGATCCGCTGTGGCGACCCCTAACCGGGAAAAGCCGAAAGAAGAAGAAGTATAATGAAGTGTAGCTGTTTCCAATTGGAAGAGTATCTTGGATTTATCCAATTAATCACTATTTTAATTATAGATGCCTTTATATAAGTTTCAATCTCTGGGAATTTTAAGCCCCCTTGTTCCCATTTTCTGATATGATGAGAATATATCACTCTATTTCTTTTAGGGTACCATAAGAATTTCATCAGAGTTGAAGTGATTTCTTTAAGGATTTTCTTTCCTGGTGGAAGTCTAAGGGCTTGTGCTATATATATAATATTTTAGGTAACCAAACCATTTTTATCAGTTGTAACCTATCATCAAATGTTATAAACAAATTATTCCATTTGCTTATTAATGTCTTGATTAAGTCTATGGCTTTAGCATAGTTAAGCTGCAAGGTTTCCTCTATATTCTTGCCTAGGACTATTCCTAAATAGTCGAGAGTTGAAACTTGGTTTCCAATAATAAGATTAACTGGAACCTGTATGTTCTTTTTTTATTTAATAATAAATATTTTGATTTAGATTTGTTGAAGGAGACTCCTGAGATTTTTTGGAAATTTGTTGTTACTATATCCACTTCACCTAACACTTCCTTAGAATTGGGTAAGTTAAGTAAGACATCATCAGCAAACATCATTGTTTTAGAAATATATTGGTCATATATATTTATACCTCTTATCTTTGGGTTATTACATATTAAAACAGCAAGTATTTCTATGGCCAGAGCAAATATGATAGGGGACATAGGACATCCTTGTCTAGTACCTCTAGTGATTTGGATTGCTTTGGAAGTAAAGGGACCTAATTTGACATATGCTAGATTATTTTCATAGATTTTCTTTATCATTGTTATAAAAGAAGGAGGGGTCAAATAACTGCATGACTTTAAATAAATAACCCCAATGTAAGGAGTCAAAGGCCTTTTCAATATCTAGACCTATTATCAATGCTTCATGGTTTCCTGTACTGAGGTAATCTATCAGAGTCAATACTCTTTTAACATTATCCTGTGTATGCCTGTTATGTATAAAACCAGTTTGTTCTTCATTAATTATTTTAGATATGAGTATTTTCAATCTATTGACCATAATTGACATAAATAGTTTATAATCATTATTCAACAAATAGATTGGTCTGTATAAGTTGCAATGATTAGGGACCTTATTCTCTTTTAATATAGGGGAAATTAGAGAATATCTTGCTTCTTCTATTTTCTTATTATTATCTGTAGCAATTAAGTTCTTATTAGATTTAAGAGATAATATTTTATTTTGGAGTTGCTGTAACTCTGAGTCCCATTCTTTAATTTTATTTTTGTACCAGCTAATTCTTTTTACCACATAGACAGGCCTTAAGAGAATCCCAAACCATAATTGTGTTTGCTCCAAGTTTATAATTAATCTCTAAGAAAAGCTGAAGTTCAGAAGTTACCCAATATTTAAAGTCTTTAATTTTTGTGATATATGAAGGAATCCTTGAATTAATAACTAACTGATTGAATTCCAAGTGTATTGTTAACAACAGGGAATTATGATCTGAAAAGAGACAAGGTTGTATTGAAAATTTCAAGATTTTAGAATAAATATCTTGTGAGATATACATTTTATCTGTTCTAGTTTGGGTACCATGTCTATAGTCCTGGTGTGAGAATAGTAAAGAATTTTGTCCCAAAGCATTAAAAGTATCTTTTAATGTAAACATTTCTGTCCATTTTATAACTGTTTGGCTGAGGACGATAGTCTAGGAGATTTCCTAATGGTAGTTTCTGTAATATCTGTGATACAACTGAAATCACTTCCTAGTATAATATTACCTTTAGAAGTAGTTGTAATAAAGTCTACCTAGTCCAACCCCCATACCTGGGAACCACTATAAATTAACCAGTGTCTAAATTCTATTGTCAAACTTAAGTATAACTAAGACCATCAGTCCATCATTATCCACATGTTTGTATATAATTTGGGGACTTAAGAAAGTCTTTTTCCATAGAACTGTTACTCCTCTGATATTATTTTTATAAGAACATTGAGCAAGTATTGTGTATTCCTTAGGGTCCTACATAAATATGTCATTTATTTTAAAGCGTGTCTCTTGGAGAAAAACTACTTGAGTCTTGTTTAGTTTAAGATACCTTAGTAGGTTAGCTCTCTTATATGGGTTGTTTAAGCCATTAGTATTTAAGGATATCAAAGTTAAATCCATATCAGAATTCTTTAAAGATAAATAATAAAGGAATTTGTATTAACAGAATCCTGTATACATAATACTCTTCCTGAATAGGCAACAGAATATCAATTGTTGTATTTCTATTTATCTCAATCCGAATAACTTTCCACATGAAAGATAAAAGTAAAACAATTGTGTCAGGCATTTCAAAACTAGAAAAATAGTTAAATAACAAAAAAATAGCATATTTCACTCTGATATAAACTTTAATGCACCCTATACATGGAATGAGATACATTTCTAGTCTAGCTAACAAAACTAAATCTGCTAGACTACCTATCCCAACCATCAACCTTTGTTGGTTCGAGCCCATGAAAACAAAGTAAAAAATGGAGAATATATAATAAATTAAGAGAAAAATAGTAGTGATAAACAACTAATCAGATATTAATTCCAGTTAGGTTTTAGAGATGGGTTACATAAATTATTATTAGAAACATTAAACATTTATACAGTAATTATTCACTAAGGAAGCAAGAGACATATTAGGATATATATAATCTGAATTTAGTCCTTAATAGACTAATGAAATATTAGCTTTATTAACAATCTAAATAATTACCCAAAATACCTAAGCATGTCATCTGTATTAGTTCTAATAAAAAATTCAAAATGACAGAACAAATCAAAGAATCCTTTAGCATTTGTATTTACTTGCCCTCTGAATAAATCTTATCATGACAAACTCCCATTAAATAAAAACTTCACAAGAATTGGGTGTTAGCACATAGTGAGTGTGTATGTCATTCCCAAAAGATGTTAACATAGATTTTTAGAAATATTCCATAAGACATATTGTCCTTAATTAACTCCTAAACTTTTGGAATAGCAGATGTTTAAATGACTGAATAAAATCAATAATAATTAACTGGCATCAGTTAATATGACAAAAATTAGTAAAAAACATTATTTATATAAAACTTATTATGGATAACAGGTCTTAAAAGTGAATGACTCAAAGGCAAAATTAAGATAGAGATAGCTGTAAATATCTACCATCATAATAGGGTAATACTAAAACTCATAACTTGTTTGTTGTGTTATCACAAGTCATAGATACTATAGAGCTCTTTCCCTATCATAAAGTGCTAATATACTAAAAAAACATGACTTTATAATAACTGAGAACATGACATCTGAAGCATAAATAATATCTAAGATGCAATAAAAAAATCAACATATTAAATGCAAAGTAATTATAGTTCAATCAAAATTATTCATACATATATTTGCTATGATTTAGTATGGTGTTTTACTATCCTTATAGTTATTACCATCAGTCATAAGAATTTCCTGTAATGCTACTCAATGCTAGAAGTCTAAACCTCAAAATGCACTCTCTCGAGGCACTCCTAAAAATGAAGAACATCAATATCTGTGCAGTAACTGAGACCTGGTTCAAGGCTCCAGAGAGCACCCCTGCAATACCAGGCAAAACTCTTACCATACTTTTCGGCCACCAAACCAAGACTGAAACACTAAAGGGGGAGGAGTGTCCATATTCACCAAGGATATTCACACCTCCAGGCTAATTGCCCAACACAATGCATCTGAAATTCTCCAGGTGCAAATAACACTATGTAAGACTGCAATCCAAATTGTAGCTTGCTAAAGATCCCCCACCATGCCCCAAGATTCTCACTACACCTTTCTAAAGGTAGCATATTGCCTACTCTGAGGTGATCTCTGCCTAAAATATAAAGTTATGTCAAACCCAGAGCTGTTGGGAATTCTACACCTAAAGAAATCCCAATCCCTCCGAGCTACATGCTCTAGGGACCCAAACCTTGTCACCACAATAAACAGGACATGCTTAAGGGATAGATTCCTGTCCCAGAGGCTTCCCATACTCTGGAACAGGCTACCCATCTATGTCAAGCAAATTCTTCATTAGCAGTCTTCAAGAAAAATCTTGATGAGTGGATGGGAAATAGAAAATACACCCCAGGGATCACTTCTGTGTCTCTGCTCGACAGTGGCACAGGAAAATAACTTTCTTGGGTGGCGTAAGCCAGGGAACCTTGTTGGCTAGGCTTACGTAGGTCCTTGGGACAATAGCCTAGTACCTACCTATGAGCCTATGAACCTATGAACCTAAACATACTGGAAAATATTAAGATACAACCAAACACCCTAATACTGGGTGATTTCAATTACCCTGCCATTAGCTGGGAAAATTACTCATGTACCAACACCTTTTCCCAATGGTTCTTGGAATTCATAAATTCCAATGTCCTTGATCAACTAATCCATTGTCCCACCAGGGACTCCAATATCCTGGACCTGGTCATTACCAACATAGGAGATAGATGCTCCACACCAATGGTCAACCCCCTCATTGGTCAGGTCTGACCATAAGCAAATCACCCTTGACATCCACATCCCACCCCCACCCCCAGTAAGGAAACCTCCGTAAAAAACTTCTCCAAAGCCAACTCCATGCTACTCAAGTCAGAAGTGACAAACTTCATGACACCCATGCAGATGGGATCTGAAAGTTCAACTGCTGAATCCTACACTAAGGCACTATATGAACACATCCACTCGTGCATGAATCGTGCCATCCCAAATAGAACCAAGATGCTCTCCTCCAAAAAAAGGAAGCCAATCTGGTGATCCCCTGCCATAAACAAACTATACAACAGAAGGAAGAAACTGTTGCTGAAAAGAGGAAAATTTCAGGATGCAAAAAAACTCCCTTACCAGCCTCAGTTAGAAGCTGAGATCCCTCATAAAATCCTTCAAAGCTAGTTACGAAAATAAAATTGCCAAAGATTCCAAAGACATCCACAAGGCATTCTATAGTTATGTCAAGAATCTAAATGGCAATGCTCAGATCTGCTCTGAGCTACAACAGAATGGCATTAAATATACTGATCCCAAGGATACAGCCAATATCCTGGCAGATCGATTTAGTGCCAACTTCACCCCCCTCTCACCCCCTAAAGGGACCATCTCAATACCAAAAGATTGCCAAATTCCGGTAATCATGGTCACACAGGTAGAAACTGCACTCTCCAAAGCTAAGAATACAGCATCCATGGGACCAGATGACATCCCTGGCTGTGTACTACATGAACTACAGAATGAACTGGCACCTCACCTAAGTGTCATGTTTAATCATGCCCACTGAGTGGTGAACAGCTACAGTTATTCCACTCCACAAGGGGGGATCCACCTTGGATCCCAGGAACTACCGTCTCATCAGTCTGACGAGCCTGATCTGCAAGGGCATGGAACACATTATCATGGAACTTACAAACAAATACATTGGCAACCTTCAAACACTGGACCCCACCAGTGTGGGTTCGTGAAGGGCTGATCTTGTCTTCTGAACCTGACTGACTTCTTCAAATCAGTCTCCAGAGCTGTGGATGAGGGTAAGGTGGTCCACACAGCCTATCTGGACTTTGTTAAGGCCTTTGACACCATCCCCCACTCTGGAATCATAGATAAACTTATTAAGCTGGTCATAAATCCCTATGTCACTCGATGGGTTGCCAACTGGCTTACTGACAGAACCCAGACTGTAAAAGTAGCCGACTCCAAATCCAGCTACAGACAAGTGACAAGTAGATTACCTCAGGGTTCAGTCCTGGGACCGCTCTTGTTTGGCATCTACTTCTCTTAAGTACAGGCCATCACTAAGGGACTCTGGCTAACAAAGTTCACAGATGACTGCAAACTGGGAGCCATTATTGAATGCCCAAATGATGTGGATATTCTACAAAAGGGCATATAGAAACAGATGCTTAGTGCCAGAGCCATAGGTTCATAGGTAGGTACAAGGCTATCTGCCTGAAGGCATTTATAAGCCTATCCAGAATGTGTTGGCTTTTGCTGCCCCCTTAAATTAGTTCCCTGTGCCTCTGTCCAGCACAGCCACTGAAGTGATCCCCGAGGTAAACTTTCTGTTTCCCATCCACTCATCAAGGTTTCTTTTGAAGAGTGTTAGCAAGGAGCTCTGCCTAATGTAGATTGGAATCTTGTTCCAAATCATGGGAAGTCTCTGGGACAGGAATCTATCCCTCCAGCATGTCCTATTTATTGTTGTGGTGAGGTTTAGATCTCTAGAGCGTGTGGCTCAAGGGGATATGGTTTTCTTTAGGTGGAGCATGTCCATCAGTTCTGGTTTGGACATGGCCTTGTATGTCAGGCAGAGATCACCTCTGAGTAGGCAGTATGCAACCGAGTACAGCTGGAGTTTCTTTAGTCAAGCTGCATAGGGCATCTGTTTGAGGCCAGTGATCCTCTTGGTGAGGTACTTCTGTGGTCTTTCCAGCTGTTGTGATTTTGTGATTAAGTGGGCCACATAGAAGGATTTTCTAACCACTTTGGCAATGTGATTATCAAAGGAGAGATTACTATCTACTTGGGTCCCCAGATCCCTTATTACGTGTTCCGTATTTAGAGGACTACCACCTATGTGGTAGTTTGTGGGTACTTTGTTTTTTCCAAAGGGTATGACTATGTACTTTTTGACATTTCTTATTGGGCTCAAACTCAATGCCAAGAAATGTATAGTTATTCCCTATGGGAAAAACCATATACCCATGAATTACCACATAGGTGGCAGTACACTAAACACCGAAAGTGTAATGAGAGGCTTAGGGACACAGGTGGACAGTGGTCTCACCTTCGATAACCACATCGCCACAACAGTCAGGAAATCCTTCTTTGTGGCACACTTCATCACTAAGGGCTTTTCATCCAGAAAAAAGGAGGTCATTGTCCCACTGTACTCATCCCTTACCTCACAAGACATCTGCAACAGCTGGAAAGGCCACAGAAATACCTCACTAAAAGAATCACAGGCCTAAAGCAGATGCCCTATGCTGACCATCTAAAAAAACTCTAGCTATACTCTGTGGCATATCGTCTACTCAGAGGCGATCTCTGCTTAACATACAAGGCCATGTCAAACCCTGAGCTGTTGGACATGCTCCACTTAAAGAAATCCCAATCCCGCAGAGTTACACGCTCCAGGGATCTAAACCTTGTCATCACAATGAACAAAACATACTGGAGGGATAGGTTCCTGACCCAGAGACTCCCCATATTCTGGAATAGACTGCCCATACATGTCAAACTGAGTGCCTCCTTGGCCCTCTTCAAAAGGAACCTTGACGATTGGTTGGGAGATAGGAAATTCACCCTGGGGATCACATCAGTCACCCTGCTAGGCAGGGGTCCAGGGAAGTAAATATTGTGGAAAGAAATATCCAGGGAATTGTTATGGCTAGGCTTGCATAGGCCCTAGGGCCGATAGGCTAGTACCAACCTATGAACCTATGTATAAGCCTATACTAAACACTTGCTAACTGCATAGGAAAGTTATTTATAAAGATCTGTTTTATAAACAAAACTCCAGTATATTCACTAGAAATAGTGGCTCTAATTAACTGTTTACAAGAAAAAATAACATTTCTGTATATATTTGATCACAAAATATAGTCACTATTATAAAACGGAACCATGAATATGTTTGCAGACAGTGTAGCTCATAATTCTTGTAAAAGAAACCTACTGTGCTATATTAATGAATCAGAGGCTTGACATTCACAATTAGGCTTGCATATTCACATTAGATGTAATGTAATCTGATCTGCATGCATAGAATGCATGATGGGATGAGCTATGTAAGAAAGCTTGACTTCTTAGATTTCAAACTGACATTTTCCTGCCCAGCACACTACACAGTACAGTTTCCTGACCTCAAATTAACTGTGTCACAAAGTCTGCTTATTTATGGTAACAAATGCAAAGTTTAACTGTCAGATACTTCCAGACAGTAAAATAACATTCAGTACACAAGAAATCACCTCCGGACATCACAAATCATACAACACATATAAAACAAAAACAGTTTCATACAACCTTTCCCATAACTAAACTCTATATAACCGGCAAATTTAGAACATCCAAACAGTCATTTAAAAGCACTCCTACAAAAAAAAAAAAATTTAAAACGCCACTTCCATTACATAAAAACTTTCAGATCCCAGCTAAAGCTTCTAATTAATAGGCAGAACAGTCCATAAATTCATGAGATCATTCTTATTTTAAACACAAAGTCATTTTCTGAAGCAAGCACTTACCAGGAACACCAAGCAAGAAAGATCTGTATCACAGAGACACTCAGACAGCTACGGACATCTAGCAATAAACCACTGCTAAGTAGATATACAAGAGATACATACTGCTAAAAATACAAGAAACATAGTCTCTCTGCCAGAATCAAGTTGAATAGAGCAAGTCCGTTGCCAATGAGAGAGAAAACAGTAATTTAACATTAAACTCTACAGGAAACACAACTTGTAACCATTTAAAAACCTTGTGCCATAAAACATACAAGCATATAACTGTCAGAGAGACCCAATTTACGTCAAAAACTGGCAAACAGCTTTCTGTTTACACAGGTGCCAATATTTATTCTGAAACAATCAGAAGTTATAAATATTAAAGAAACTAGTTCATATATACTAAATCATAGATATGCCCTGTTATCACATGTATCCAAAACAGTTTTGATAAATAATCTAAGCAGTGACTATGCCTGTGTAATAACTCCGAAGAACATTTAGCAGGGCAAAGGGCTATATATTATTTGAAATAAAGCATGTCCTCTTAAGGTCACAAAAGCAAAGATAGCTTACTGTTCAATCATATCACTCAATAAACCAATAATATTATAATAATATACTAAAAAGCATAAACAGTTATTTAATTTGTATATGAACAAAAAAAGTATAGAAATGAAAAAGCAAAATGAGAAATAAAAGCAATAAGAAAAATATTGTCATGACATACCTTACTTGAAGATTTAGCAATTATAAAACAAATTAAAGTCCAGTTGCTGCAGATGCTTTGAGAGATTTAGTGGGAACAGCAATCTTTGGCTCAGGTTTTGTTTTTCTTTTTAACATCAGTCCAAGAAGATTTATCAGTAACTCTCTTCAGAGATGCAGATGCCCATTCCATATCTTCAGGTAAGGAGATAATGTTATTGTTTTTAATAAAGGCAGTGGCTTCCTCTAGGGCATTAAACGATCTAATTTCATTCTGATATAGGATTTTTATTCTGGCAGGAAAGACAAGCTGATATTTGATGTTATTCTGCTTTAACAGTTTTATTAATGGCCAAGCTTTTTTCTCTGTTCTAAAACCCTAATAGAATAGTCATTGTCAAACCGAATTGAGTTTTGATTAAATGTTAATAGACTTTTCCTCCAGGCAGATTTTAGGACCAACTCCTTGTCCAAATAAGATAGAAACTTTATGACTATTGATCTGAAAAGAGTACAGGAGGATGATGACATTGACACTTGGCTTTCCTAAAGCTCTATGAGCCCTTTCAATACCAAAGGACAGACCCTCCTTTAAATCTAAAATCTCTGGAATCCAGGTATTCAGGAAAGAAATTATATATTCTCCTTCAGCTCCCTCAGGGATGCCAAAAATCCTTATATTTGACCTTATCTTCCTGTTTTCCAAGTCATCCACTTTATTGAGAAGCCAAATGTTTTGTCTGATGAGAAAATCTTTCTGACTTTCTTCTTCCTTCGGTCTTCCATCAGGATCATTCAGGGATGCTTCTAAGTGTGTTGTTCTGGACTGATGCTGCTGTCCAAGTTCCTTGAGAGAATCTATTTGTTTCTGGCAATTTTCCTTGAGGTTTTGTAAATTCTCCTTAAAATCATTCATTTTAGTGAGAGTTCTTGTAGAGCAGATGTCACAAGCTGTATTTCGTTTTTTAAAGCCATGTTAGAATGAGAAGTCTTCGAAGTGCTTGTCTCCACAAATTATATATTCTCCTTTATAATTTGACAGGAAAAACATTCCTACATTCACCAAAGTTACTAATAATATAGTTTATATTTTCATCTATCAATTCTAAATATTTTTGCTAAAATAAAATATATTTCCTGTTTTTTATACTAATTTCATGGAGCTCTGAAAAACTGCTGCTATCAGTTGGCCATCTTGGCTCCGCCCCCCCCCCCCCCAATAGTTTTTGTTTCTGATGTAAAGGTCTCCTTTCTCTACAACCATAATCCTTCCACAGCTGTTTACCCACTCTCCGAAATTAACTTACTTAGCAAAGAAGGCAAGTCTTCTCTGGATCACGTGGTTTGTTAGTAATGAGCACTCTGTCATACGTTAGGAATAATGGAGTCCTCATAAATCCCAGCTAGCATTTCTACTTGCTTATGACATGCATGTCAATAATTGTAGCACTCACACCTAATGGTTCCTCTCGGTCAGCCCATCCTATGATCTGTCTTAGACCAACAACCTTTCCTTTCACATTCATTGACAGCAATCTGTTTGGTACACATAATTAAATGTTTCTTTGAAAATGAGACTTACTATATATCCTTTAAGAAGTTCCCACAAACATTTTTACAACTGAAAACATTAAACTAGTATGAAATTTGTACTCTGAACTCGAGTTGTTTCTTCTTATGGGGCTTGCTTTAATCAAACTTTGCAAAATATATACTTTGGCCATATATGCATTTAACTCTCCCACAGAAAGTATAAAATTCCCATCTACAATGCTGCAGCTTTTCTTACCTTATGACACGATTGCTTGTGTGTTCCACACTGTAGCCTCGTTAAATGTTATCAGTTCTGTAATGTGGCCCCCTCTCATTACCATACCTGTCGAGCTTGAAGGAGTCAGCCCCGGTCCCCAGATTATGTCCAATAAATAACATTTTTTAACATGGATCCCAATACCAACCAGCTTTCTAAAATGTTCTAATGTTTAATTCCCTCTCCAAAAAACTCTAAGTAATACTTGATGGGTCTGTGTTTGGCTATTGAAAACAAAAAAATGTGAAAGGCTAAATACCAAACGTGAAACATCGAAATGTAAAATTAGCAAATAACTACTTCAGTGAAACTAAATTCATCGAATAGCCATACCTGGCCAACATCATGAACGCAAACAACCAAGGTGGGGGGCTTCACCCCCCCAACTAAATATACTAACTCTGAGATCGCACTACAGTGGGGAATAGGGCAACTTTAAAAGATTTCCCCTTCACATACCTATGTGTTGCATTGCTTCCTGGTTGTTGACCAACTATGGCCATTTTATGAATTTATTTTTGTAGAAGTAGTTGTTCAGTAATTTCATCTTTTGATGTTTAATGTTCGGTATTTAGCTGTTTGCAATTTTTTGTTTTCAGTAGCCGAACATGGACCCATACTTGACAGGGTGAATAGTATTAGGGAATGTGAGATGACATCAGGGCACTTTGAGGCCTGACACCACAGCCAGAGAACCTCTTTGCCCTGAGAAGATCCAATGTCATCTGACATGGACTACCCTGAATTTTTTCTTACCGTACTTAGAAACACCTAAAATGTTGTATTCAAACTATAAGTAATATATTTTTTCTTTGATCAGTATTGCTTTCAGATATCTTTTGGTCCAAGGCTATTCAGCTTTATTATATTTTAAAATTACTTATTTTCTGTTTTGTTTTATTTTAATCTTTCTGAATTATTTTGTTTACATTTTAATATACTGAAGGAAACTATGCATGGTTTTACAGAAGAATTTTTGTGGCTCAGTCGTACAAAGGTGTTTTTACTTTGATTACCATCCGTGGTCCAAACTACACGAGAGCCTATTAAATGAGAAGGTCGCAGCCAAATGACACTTTGCCACGGATAACGAGTCCCGACAAATGTCTCTAATGATTCAAAGAATGAACTCAAGTTCCTTCTTCCTTTGCACCATAAATGAGATCATCTCAGAAGTAAGTGTATATCACACATGCGAATATGCAAAGATGCATGGACATCTGCACCTTTTATCATGCACGCTGCATGCTCACATAAAAGCGAGAAAGCAAGTAGCAGTTAGCAAGTTGTTATAAGAGTTTGGAAAGGATTTTTGAGTGCAATATTGAGGTATTAGGAGTGGAAGGATATGTAAATAAAGTTGTTTTGTGCATTTGCCCTAATACTTAAAGAGTAAATTATAATGTTAATACGTACACAACTTGGACGTCAGGTGCATTTTCTTTAACCATTTCTCTCTTCTTGGTAATTACTGTAAGAAATGTTCATAGATTTCATAAATATCCAATTCAAAGCCACTAAGTCTTACACCCATTCACTCACTGACAGCACCCTCCCTTGTACTGCACTTCCTTTCAAATGTACCTCTCAAAAGTAAATTTGTGGTACCCACCGAGCCATCAAGGCTATGTTTAAGGGAAGATAATGAGTCCTGCTGCTTACTCTCCAAGGGGAACGTATTTCAGAGGTTTGGGAGACACTGTGTTATAAGCCTGTCCCTGCACTGTGTTTTACTGGTATGTTGGCAAAGATTTAGGTCCCTGATTCTAATATTGCTGGAGATATTAGGCATGCAAAGATACAAGAGGTCCAGGATAACCATGTTTCTTATATAAGTGAGAACACATCTTAGTTTTAACAAAACTTGGCCCATACTGTATCTAATGTATAGGATTTTGAAAATAAATGTGGAGTATATGCTAAATACTTGATTCTAAATAAAAATTTTAATTTACAGCTGGAAGTTCACTGCCTCTGGATACTATAACCAGAAAACACTCCTTGATACAGCATTTTGGAGTTAGTTATAACAATCATTTAAGTACTTAGACAATCTTTAGACTTTATGCTGTATAATTTAATTATACCTTCAGACTTTAAATCACAGTCGTATCAGAAGATATTTTACTTCAGTATAAGGCGATAACATTTAGAAATTCTATGGGCTACAACTGTATGAATGTCTAGTGTGTTTCATATACTGACTTTTTTCAGCCTTCTTGTTTACTGTATTTCACTTCAGTATTAATGCATTACTATGAATAAATATTTTCTCATTCAAATAGCTAAATAAACAATAGATATCCCATTTTGGGATATTGTTTTATTAGACATCAGTTCCTTGAGGGTCACTATCAATGGACAAATACCACTGGCTGGTTCTGACTATGGATGTATGCTTTGCCAGTTTAAACATGTCTTATTTAATGAAGCTAGGGAAATGCAGAAATATTGGAACTGGAGGCAGTTACCCTGCTGGGCAGTCAGAAAGTGCTTATAGTAAAATATTGCTTAGTAGCTGCAGTGGTGGTGCTGTGGTAGTGTTGTCACCTCACAGTAAGACGTTGTCCTGTTCGATTCTCAGCTAGAGTGTCTTCTGTGTAGAGACATGCATGAATGGGCGTACCTTCATTGAAGGTTGTGCGTCAGGGCTGGCAACTTGGCACGTAAAAATCTACTGCCAATCATTAGTGGACCGGAGTTCTGCTCTGGCGACCCCTAACCGGGAAAAGCCGAAAGACACAAACAAACAGGAGATCATTTAAAAACAAATTAGAGTTTTAAAACAGCAGTTTGTACCATTGAACCAGGGTAAATCTGGCAGGGTATCAAAATGGTCATGAAGTCTAAAACCATGATAAATAATTAAAACAAAATGGACTATTTAAACTGGTAAAGCTTGATGGACATGGTACATTTTTATGTCATTTGAAATAATATAATACACTGAAGTATCAAGAAAAAGACGAGAAAGCCAGAACAGAAAGAGCAAGTAAAATGTGTTATATTACGGATCATAGATTCATAAGGGAAAAAAATGCAGTAAGCACAGGTATCCTACAAAGGGGGGCATAGGTATCCTACAAACGGAGGCATAGGTATCCTACAAAGGGGGGGGACATAGGTATCCTACAAAGGGGGGACATGGGTATCCTACAAAGGGGGGGGCATAGGTATCCTACAAAGGGGGAAGACACTAGTCCATGTCACTGAGACTATCCTGGAAATCATTCAGATACTTTTGACTTGAAGTCAGTGTTAATGGCAGCCTCACTAGAACACAGCAATGATTCATGCAGTTTAGACACTTATTAATGGATCAGTAACAATGATCTTGGAGCATTAAAATATTAATAGAACTTTGTTAGTATGACAATATTTCTAACACAGAACTAAAAGGTTAAGAGGAGAACATGCTTTAGTATTAAGCTATGTTTTTAAGCAGTCCTTAGATAGATGTTTAAGTTCTGATGACTGCAAGACCCTCTTTATACAGACAAAGGAAATATGATAGATTTGAGATGTTACAGAAAAATTAACTTATTGGGTTGAACTGGGAGTTTTATCAAAAGTTAACCCTAACGGCTGTTGTATTCCTTTATTTAAAACAACAAGCCTTTTATAAAGACACTTCTATACTGGCAAACAAAAATGAACTTTCAGAGCAGTATAACTCCTGACATAAGCTCTGACTTTGTATTTTTTTTATTTATATTTTTTGCTTGTGTAAACAGGCAAGGCGACACTTTAAATCTGGTGTATCACAAGGTTAAGGAATGGGATGCTGTTTGTTTCATCTTGTATAGCACTTGCGTATAACTTTCAAGTGCATGTAGGAATACAAAATTGATGATGATGATGATGATGATGATGATGATGACATCAACAGCGGAGCATTCCTCAATAATCAGTGCAATAAAACACTTTATAAAACACAATCTGACAACTAAAGGGCTGAGCTCGCGGGAAAAAAATCCAGTCTTTAATATTAGTAAATCAGTTACAATAGATTTAAGTAAAACATATATTGAAACTAATTATTGGGTGAGGGCATTTATGCCAAAAATAAAGGAATACAAAAAACTTGCAATTAGTGTATACGATAAAATTAGTTCTAATGAGCATGGAAGTGGCTAGAATCAAACCCTGTATCCTGGACCACAGGAAACAGCTTATTAAAATCTTAGATCCATAATTCTCTGTGCTATTGTCTCTTCCTTTTCCATTTGTGGCTCAGTTAATGGCTGAAAAGGGCTTATGAACCTCCTTACTTTCTTACCCTGTTAACAAATGACAAAAATATATAAACAGTGCGTATACCATAACAGAGACAAGTGAAAAACATAGAAGTAGGCATGATTTTAGCCGCTCCTTAAAGACACAAGATGTGAAATATTTTTAAAAATGTTGGTCAAAAGGTTTTCATACAGACACTGCAGATACAGATAATAAAAATTTCAAAGAAATCCTCAGTCAGTATTTCCCCACCATAACATACACACACACACACACACACACACAAAAAAAACACAAAATCATTAGCTGAGTAAGTCAAAATTTTTTCTGTCGGGAAGTTTTCTCCCACCTTGCCCAGCACCACATCTTGTACCAATTCTTACAATCTCCAAGATCAAAGTCTCCTAAGTACAAGGGTGCACGTGGGCCATACACACATATAAAGTGAACAGTGCTATAATGCTGTCCATCTTGGCTAGATTTTCTTCCAGTTTGATAAGGTTCCCTATCAGAAGAGTGAGGCATACTGTATGTTCCAACATTTCAAAACATAAAACACATTTCAAACAAAAAAATGAAACTGGAAACATGTTGCAGCTTTCAAGGATTTCTCAAGGGGGCTTTCCTCAAAAACATCACTGTGAGGGCCGGACACTTCCTATCTATATATAATAACAATGAGATAACTCTGAAAATGGGAATTTGCAGAGATACTGTAACCTCAAACTTAATATACAACCCCCCTCATTTGGACTTGTAGTCCACTAGTCCAAGGACTGGAATTATGGTGGCTACAGATGCAGGAGGCACCAGAAGAAATACTTCATCCAGTACATTGCTATGTTGCAGAGCACACACTGCTACCATAATGACTACCTTTCATCCATTAGAATAAGCACTCTGCTGTACACTACTCACACTATGGCTTGGCACGCACTAAATGCCTAATCCACAAATGTCATTTACTTTACAGAATGCAGTTGTACACTGCTCAGACTTTGGCTTGGCATGCACTACATGCCTAATCCACAAATGTGATTTAGTGTACAGAATGCAATTATACACTCCTCAGACTATGGCTTGGCACACACTGAAAGTTCATTGCATAGAGTGCAACTGCTATGCAGAGTATAGGCAATGATTCTGAAATCAGTCCATACCATTCTATATTGTATCCTGTACAAGGCATCTACTGCAGAGTATGATCACTGATTCTGAAATCAGTCCATACCATTCTAAACTGTATCCTCTACCCAGCATCTACTGCAGAGTATGGGCACTAATTCTAAAATCAGTCCATAACGTTCTAGACTGTATCCTCTACATGGCATTTACTGCAGAGTATGGGAAGTGATTCTAAAATCAGTCCATACTGTTCTAAACTGTATCCTCTCTATATGACATTTACTGCAGAGTATGGACACTAATTCTGAAATCAGTCCATACTGTTCTAGACTGTATCCTCTACATGGCATCTACTGCAGAGTAGTATGGGCACTAATTCTGAAATCAGTCCATACAGTTCTAAACTGTTACACTGAGTAGTTTTACCTCCCATGTCAATGAAGTCCTCATTTCTGCTACTTCACTTACAGTGGATTACGTTATTACACTTTTCTCATGGAGATCCTGGGAATCCCCAGCTTGGATGTTATATCTTACACGGTGCTATATAATATAACTGTCATTCTATGGCTTCTGGTACCTCACATCTTCATGTTTAAAAAAAAATCATTTATTCTCCCGGCTTCTCAGGGCATCTGACAATCTACCTCCATGCAGAAAAAAAAGCTGCTCCCTAAGAGCTATGTCCCAAACTTATACTTTTTCTGTTCAGAACACCGACACTGATGTGCCTGATAACAGGCGAAACAGAGATAATTGACCTTCATTAGTGGTTTCTGCAATGAGATGATTTTGTGAATCACCTAACTTCATCTGAGATAGTATCAGATGTTCAGTGATGACCGATGATTAGAGACAAACATCCAGACCCTTGCTTTAGATGTCTTCTGATACAATACCAACATGAATTCAACTGTGCTGTGCTTTGCTTATAATGTTTCACAGCATTCACAGGGCATAAGATGTAGGCTAGCTAGAACTGCACCATCTGCCTAAAAGGGCAGAGTATTCAGTCAGCTGGACAGTCTCACGGTTCCCAGGTTAGAACCTTCCAGCATCTAAGCTGCTTATATAACATGCACTACAGGATGAGATAAACGTCTTTGCCACACAAGCTAGCCCAACCCTTGACAGGGTACAATACTATTTTATAGGGCCTCTAATCACCCATCCCTGAAACATGTTATGTACACTATTACCTAGCCTCCTGTGTCCAATACTTGAAGTAGGATATGGTGCACAACTTTACTGCATTCATCCTAATAAGTGTTGTATGACATTATACATCATTATACAATCAATGATGCTTGGTCTCTTACTTCAGTTTCCCTGGAGCCACTGCAGTTTGAGAGTACACATTGGATGTGCCCCTTTACTCTGTAGGTCTTCTTATGCCAGAGAGGAAGACATCTTAGCTATTAGGCTAAAGATAACTCCATGACTATGGAGTGGAGCAGAGATGAAAGCATCATCATAGAGAAGCTATCTAGGATTTTGCTATAAGCCTTAAGAATGAACAGATATATTTTTAGCAACAGGTAAGTGGAGATATAATGCTACTGTGAAAAAGCTGCCCTGCCCGTGTAATGCCAATCCCTTCCTTTGCCCACTCATCTAGTAGATCAGCAGCCAAATATGTCACTCCTTTAGTCTCAGCACCAGAATCTATGGCCTCAGTGTGCCTTGAGCATATCTCCCTTCTCAAAAAAGGCACAAAGGTATTTCCTTCTCATTCCTCTTCCCTGCCACCCCCAACGCGCGCGCGCACACACACACACACACACACACACACACACACACACACACACACACACACACACACACACACACACACACACAGACACACACACACACACACACACACACACACACACACACACACACACACACACACAAACACACACACTTTGTTGGCTCCCCCAGCACCTTTGTAGCTAATCAGACCCAGTCATCTGGGTTACAGTCATGGCATCATCTGTAAGCATCATGGAACTGACAATGTCCAGTATCTGGACCATGAGATAGCACAACACTGACTTTGAATTTCCTTGCTTGGAAATCGATATAATATAATGTTACGTCTCATGTCTGGAATGCTACTTTGCAATAGGAGCTACACTGTGCAGGTTATTTTAACATAAACTGCTGGTCATCATCTAAGATGCTGCTTTTCAGAGTTTAACCAATTCTGTCTTTCATCTTCTGCCTTCAAAGTCCATTGTTAAGGGAATTCAAGTAAAAGAAAAACTCTGCTTCGATCCACATTGTTCTGAAAAGCAGGTGATATCTGACCAAATGCTGGTAACTTTGCAATAAATTCCCTTTCAAAGTAGTAGTCATTCTCTGAATACCTATATACTTTACAAAAATGTAATCAGAGCTTGATCTAATCTCAGATCATCGGATATTGGCTGTATCCAAATTTGAATCCTTAATATCAACTTTCACTGGACGGAGTTTTAGATGCCTTCAAAACCAAACAAAGCTTAAGATATCCTAATTTCATATTTAATATATTAAAAAATAATCCAAAAGATTATATTTTGTAGGGATGATTCTCTCACCGGCCCATCAATAACTAATAACTGAGCGAGTTACTTAAGAAAAACATATTTTGCATTTCATCTCTGAAAATGGGCATTTGTAGCTAGTGGATCTTGGACATTTAAAAGAAACAGAAATATCTAAAAAAACTGATCTACATTACACAATTCTGTTAAAACATATACACAAGTAACTTCATATTCAATATAATTGTCTTCTCTCATAATTAGAAGACGCTTGCCTGTAATGTGTACTGATTACAGGATTCGCTTTTACTCAGACGATGAAAAGATAGTTTGTTTAATATGATACAGATTTTGCTGCAGTTGTACTAGTTAAGCACCCCCCAATAATAATAAGATCATTACCTGAGGCACCATGTTCTTGAAGGAATCCATAATCCTAGAACTTTTCGCTTCCTGATAGTAGGAGAAGCAGCCAGTAATGATGACAACAGCAGCGAGTACAACACCCAGGTACAACTGCAAACAAAGCAGAAGAAAACAGTCTTTATACGAGGTGCAGTCAATTATAAAGGGACAAAAACAGTTGGACTATGGAGTCGATAGACAATTTGTTTTCTGCATCGCTAAATCATTTTACATGGGGGCCCTTTCAAAGGGAAAATATAAAGACCACAAAGTCAGGACACGGACAAAGGGTGCTGTAAATTATTACTAAAAAGTATAGATAGTGGGAGGGACAGTGGAAGCCTGTGAGAAGGCGTAATGGGAAGCATGGTAGAATGCAAAGTCTGAGCACGGGAAGCATGGTAGAATGCAAAGTCTGAGCTCGGGAAGCATGGTAGAATGCAAAGTCTGAGCACGGGAAGCATGGTAGAATGCAAAGTCTGAGCTCGGGAAGCATGGTAGAATGCAAAGTCTGAGCACGGAAGCATGGTAGAATGCAAAGTCTGAGCTCGGGAAGCATGGTAGAATGCAAAGTCTGAGCACGGAAGCATGGTAGAATGCAAAGTCTGAGCTCGGGAAGCATGGTAGAATGCAAAGTCTGAGCACGGGAAGCATGGTAGAATGCAAAGTCTGAGCTCGCCAAACAGAAAAAAAAGTTTGAGAGTTTCTGGCTAAGCAATTTGACAAGAGCAGTAAAGGAGAGAATAAGAGAAAAAGACAAAGTCAGAAAGACAGACGGAATACAAAGAGTGAGGAAAAGTGGCAATGGACAATACAGAAGCAGGAGGAATGCAAGTATGGAGTGAACAATGAAATGAAGCTAATGAAATACAATAGCAATAAAAAAAGTGACAGCAGGATACATTTATTTATGTGTCGCTGTATATGTTTGTTTAAGTAAAGTGGCACTTGTGGGCAAAGCCCTCTTAAAAAATTACACACACACACACACACACACACACACACACACACACACACACACACACACACACACACATATATATATTTGTGGGAGTAAATCCTTTTGGAAGTGCACACCACTACATCAGTCAGTGTGGAAGGAGAAAATGTTTGCCATTAATGTGGAGCTGTAACTCTCACAGTCCCACAGAAAGTGGGAAAACCTAGACTGCTTTGGATTACAAAGAAATGTTTATCCTTAACCACATAAAAAAAGGTTTTGGTAGGTGCTGTCTATGCTGCTAGATGTATCCTAAAACTATGCAGAAACAGAGGGGGTATTGTAAATAAGGATGCATGTCAGTAATCATGTCAGAGCACATAAATACAAGACAAGTAAACATGATCTCGGACTCTTGACTTTAGAGACACAGAGAATCTGCAGCCAGTGCTAGTGACATAGAGGAATGAGGCCTTGACTACAGGCCAGATGACTGGAGTTCCCTTACCTGTTACATAGAGGGATAAAGCTTTGACTACAGGCCAAGTGACTGGAGTTCCCTTACCTGTGACAAAGAGGTATGAAGCCTTGACTACAGGCCAGATGACTGGAGTTCACTTACCTGTGACAAAGAGGGATAAAGCTTTGACTACAGGCCAGGTGACTGGAGTTCCCTTACCTGTGACATAGAGGGATAAAGCCTTGACTACAGGCTAGGTGGCTGGAGTTCCATTACCTGTGACATAGAGGGATGAAGCCTTGACTACAGGCCAGGTGACTGGAGATCCCTTACCTGTGACATAGAGGGATGAAGCCTTGACTACAGGCCAGGTGACTGGAGTTCCCTTACCTGTGACATAGAGGGATAAAGCCTTGACTACAGGCCAGATGACTGGAGTTCCCTTACCTGTGACATAGAGGGATAAAGCCTTGACTACAGGCCAGGTGACTGGAGTTCCATTACCTGGTCAGGTGCTTGACGGTACTTTCAGGGGACATTCCTGGTGGGGTGGGATAAGGTATGCAAACTTCCAGAATCCCTTAAGCTACCCGCTGGTGGTAGTCTTCACTACTGAGTGTACAGCAGCATAGCCATACCATGGGGAAGGATTAATAGGTCCCTGTGCTAAGACAGTTAGCTTGTCCACTGAACCAGGAGATGGGGTTAGAACTTTAATTAAAATGCCCTAATTTGTCAACATGCTGGGAAAGCCACAAGCAAACCTCATTGCTGCCTGTATGACATCTCCCCCAGAAGGCTCTCACCCCAAGCAGTATTGGAGTATAATCCCTTGTACAAAGAAATTAATGGGGTGAATCAGATTAAGGGTGGCTTGATAGCTGGTAGTCACTGGAAAAAAATACCTAAAAAAAGACACATTGTATATACTGTTTTACTTTGGTTAAATGTACCAGTAGATTGCTGCAAGATTTTCATTCTACAGTAGTTTACACTATTCAGTTATTATTTTCTCCTTTTGCACATATTTATATATTCATCTATCTTATACCAATAAAACAGGAGAATAAAACCAAAACTGACAATTAATGCTGCAACTCTGTTTCTTTACAATGACATTAAACTGGCAATCCCTTTAAAGTTAGGTGACCAGTATGGCATCAAAACTCAACTAAAAGAAATTCCCACCCATATGTATTCCCACCTTCTGAAATCTGGAGTTTGACATTATATCTGTTGCCTATAGTACAAAGATGCTTATGTAACAGCATGTGCAATTGAAAATTAAGGCATTAATTTCCAGTTCAGCATTTATAGGTTAATGACCTGTTTCCTTCAGATGTAGTTGCTTTATAGGTTCATAGGTTCATAGGTAGGTACTAGGCTATCTGCCCGATGGTATTTATATGCTTAGCCAGAATGTGTTGGCTTTCGCCGCACCCTTAGATTAGTTCCCTGTGCCTCTGTCCAGCAGAGCCACCGAAGTGAGCCCCGAGGTAAACTTTCTGTTTCCCATCCACTCGTCAAGGTTTCTTTTGAAGAGTGTTAGTGAGGAGCTCTGTCTAATGTAGATTGGGATCTTGTTCCAAAGCATGGGATGTCTCTGGGACAGAAATCTATCCCTCCCGCATGTCCTATTTATTGTTGTGGCGAGGTTTAGATCCCTAGAGTGTGTGGCTCGAGGGGATAAGGTTTTATTTAGGTGGAGCATGTCCATCAGTTCTGGGTGGACATGGCCTTGAATGTCAGGCAGAGATCACCTCTGAGTAGGCGGTATGCAACAGAGTACAGCTGGAGTTTCTTCAGTCGAGCTGCATAGGGCATCTGTTTGAGGCCAGTGATCCTCTTGGTGAGGTACTTCTGTGGTCTTTCCAGCTGTTGCAGGTGTCTTGTAAGGTAAATCCCAAATGGGGCATTGTACTCTATGATGGGTCTGATGAGTGATGAGTAGAGGGGCACAATGACCTCTTTTGATCTGGATGCGAACCCTTTTGTGATTAGGTGGGCCACGCATAAGGATTTTCTAACCACTTTGGCAATGTGATTATCAAAGGTGAGATTACTATCTACTTGGGTCCCCAGATCCCTTATTACATCTTCCGTATTTAGGGGACTGCCACCTATGTGGTAGTTTGTGGGTACTTTGTTTTTTCCAAAGGGGATGACTATGCACTTTTTGGCATTTAGCCTGAGGCCATGATTTTGACACCAGGTATCTGTTTCAGTGAAATCCTTTTGGAGGATGTCTGTGTCAGCCGGAGAGTCAATTATAACCCTTAGTTTGCAGTCGTCTGCAAACTTGGTCAGCCATAGTCTTCCTGTGCTTGCCTGTACCTCTGAGAAGTATATACTGAACAGGAGGGGTCCTAGGACTGAGCCCTGGGGAATGCTACTTGTAACTGGTTTAGAGTCGGACCTAGCTTCAGCAACTCTCACTATGTGGGTTCCGTCTATGAGCCTTTTGGCAACCCATCTTGTGACATAGGTGTTTATGTTTAGGCTGGTGAGCTTGTCTGTAATACCAGAATGGGGAATGGTGTCAAAGGCCGTAGTGAGGTCTAGGTAGGCTGTGTGTACCACCTTTCCCTCATCTATAGCCTTTGTAACTGTCTCAAAGATGTTCACCAGGTTTAGGAGGCATGATCTGCCCTTAACAAAGCCAAACTGGGTAGGGTCCAGTGTTTGGAGGTTCCCAATGTCTAAGTTCCATGATGATGTGCTCCACAGCCTTGCAGACCAAGCTAGCCAGGCTTATAGGGCAATAGTTCCTGGGGTCTGTTGTGGCTCCACCTTTGTGGAGCAGAATAACCATTGCTGTGCACCACTCTATGGGTACATAGCCTGTGGAGAGGCTGAGTTTGAACAGTGTGTTTAGGTGAGGGGTTAGTTCGCCTTTGAGCTCATGTAGGATGCAGCCTGGGACACCATCCAGTCTCACTGATGCTGTGTTTTTGGCTTTGGAGAGGGTTGTTTTAACCTGAGTGTCTGTGATTTCAGGGACTGTACATTCTTCTGGTATGGTTATGGGCCCTTTTGGGGGTGAGAGGGGGTGATGTTTGCACTGAACCTGTCTGCCAGGATGTTGGCGATATCGGTCAGTTCAGTGTATTTTGTGCCATTCTGCACTAACTCTGGGCAGATCTGAGCATTGTCACTTAGATTCTTGACATAGCTAAAAAATGCCTTGTGGTTATCTTTGGAATCCTTGGCAATTTTTCTTTCAAAGCTCACCTTGGATGATTTTATGTGGGACCATAGTTTCTTGCTGATACTGATCCCTTCTTGGGATTTTACTCTTTCCTGTACTAGTTTCCTCCTTCTATTGTATAGCTTGTTTATGGCAGGAGTCCACCAGACTGGTTTCCTTTTCTTGAAGGAGTGAGTCTTCGTTTTGCTTGGGATGGCACAATCCATGCATTCTTGTAGGTGCCCATAGAATGCATTAGTAAAGGATATTGTAGCTTGAACAGCATTATCCTTCAGCATGGGGGCTTTGAAACTTTCAACCTCAGTCTTAAGTAATGTGAAGTTTGCTTTTGAAAAGTTTTTCACAGTGGTTTTCTTGTCCGGGGGTGGGGGCGGAATGTGGATATCCAAAGTGATTTGTTTACAGTTAGATCTAACCAGCGAGGGATTGACCTCCAGTGTGGAACACCAGTCGCCCATGTTGGTGATGACCAGGTCCAATATGTTGTCACCTCTGGTGGGAGTGTTGACCAGTTGAACCAGGGTGTTTGAGTTTATAAATTCTAGGAAATGTTGGGCAAGGGAGTTAGTACTTGAGTAGTTCTCCCAGTTAATGTTTGGGTAATTGAAATCACCCAATATTAGGGTGTTTGGTAGGACCTTTATGTTTCCCAGTGTTTCCAGAAATGTGGAATGGGGGTCCTGGGACATGGTGGGTGATCTGTAGCAAGCTACAATTTGAATTGCAGTTTTGCCTGTTGTTAGTTGCACGTGGATGATCTCTGAAGCATCGTGCTGTGCCACTAACCTGGAGGTGTGGGTATCCTTGATGAATATGGATACACCCCCGCCTTTTGTATTTCAGTTTGGGTTCTGTAGCCGAAATGTATAGTATGAGTTGTAGCCTGGTAGTGCTGGGGTGCTCTCTGGAGCCTTAAACCAGGTTTCTGTTACTGCACATATATTGATTTTCTCCATACTGAGGAGTGCCTCGAGTGCATGCATTTTGAGGTTTAGACTTCTGATATTGAGTAGCATAACCCTCAGTTTTTTGTTACTTGTGCTATTTACAGTGGTGGGTTTGTCTTTTGAGCCTTGCCTAAAAAAGCCACTATGGGGGTGGCAAGAGCCTTGGCCAGTATTCGAAAGCCTAAGGGTGACAGGTGCAGGCCATCTCTAGTGAAGCAGCATGGCTTGTCGAGCATGTCATCCCAGGTGGACAGACACTGGATCCCCTTTGAATGACACCAGAAACTTAGCCAATTGTTGAAATCAAGATTTTTTTCATTATACCATGGTATCATTCTTGGTGAGGGCAGGATGCTACTCAGGGTCAGGGTCATACCAGCCTGGGGTACGTGATCAAAGAGCTATTCCATGTCTCTTTTCATGTAGTCCAGGGAGGTACAGCTCAGGTCATTCACACCAACATGGACAATGACAGAGTCATATTTGTACTTGTTCTGGAGTGACCTGAGTGCTTGTGTTATGTGGCAGATCCTGGCAACCGACAGGTAGCTAACAGTAATCTTCTCCTTATTCAGCCTAGTGAGTGGAACATCAGTGTGCCTGACTATACAGTCACCTATTACTAGTATGTTGGGTATGTTATTTTGCCTTAAGGGCTGTGATTGCATGGCACACTGGTTTTGTGAAGTATGTGTTTCATGGTTTGTGTTGGGGGGTGGAGGTTGCTTGGATGTTTGCTTTAGAGGTCTCTGTTGGTTTTGCAGATTTTTATTTAGAGCCTCCGAGTATGTTTTTATGTATTTATGTGTGTTTTTTGCCAGTGCTGGTTTAATGGGTCTATGTAAGACTGGTGGTGTGATGCAAGTATTTCCCTTCTCCTCTTGACTGTCTGATCCAGTCTTGGGTTGAGAGAGCTTAGCCTCCAGTTTGGCTGTATAATTGCATCTCTCGCATGTATTAGTGTTTAGTGGTAGGAGGAGGGGGTTGTCTGTGTACAAGGAGCAGTTGTAACATTGCCTCAAAATGCCCAGATTCACCAGTTGGACTGGAGAATACACCTGAAACTGCCCTTTGTACATACCTGGATAGGTACAGTGAACTGTTTTACTGGATGGCTGGTAAGGTCGAAAAGAGAGCCCTGTCCTTCTGTACAATACAGGAGGGTCTAGTGCTAGGGTTTATAAGTGCTTGCTATAAGTTTTGAGCAAGTGCTGGGCTGAAAAATGAATGGCTTGAGTGCTTAAGTTGAAAGTTTGTCTAGTTCCAAGGGAAAAATTGAAGAGGAGACTTTGTGGAGCCGGAATAGTTTTACCCTAGCTAACCGGCACGCAAAAATGATATTTATAGCAGGGAAATGAAAGAGATAGAAATTAGCCCAAAATGGCCAATAAACTACTAATTTCTGGGCTGAAACCACTCCTCCAGGGACAGACAGGCTGCTCAAAGCTCCCCTCTCTCACATGTGAACAGAGAAACTTCCTTCTATCCAAGTAATGCATGGGCAAACACAGAGGTATCTCACTCAGTTTTCAGTTAATGCTATGATGTGATGGAGATTGTAAGTGTAAGTCCTTTTTCAGTTCTGTGTTTTAATAAATGTTTTGCTAACTGAAGAATTTATGCAGCTAGAGCTATTTTTCTGCAGTTTCCCTCAGCTAAATCCCAGAGGTCAAATCCCTGGGAAGAACAGAGTCTGAATTTCTTTATTGTGCGTCATAATATGAATACAAGTAAAATAAGAAATGAAACTCAGTAACAGCAGAACAAACGTAAACGGTTATTCTTGAAGAGGCCAGATGATTAGTAATCCCAAATGACCGAATACTAAAGCTAATGGCACACGTTTAGATGATGAAAGAATCTGCACCTTGTCTGAACGATGCAAGGAGTTTTCATCTGTAGTGACCCTTGTTTAAAAAAGCAGAAGGGGTGGGGAGATGGTGCAAGTAAGTGTTTACTTATTTATTTGGCCAGCAGAGACTCTGGGGAGAAGAACTCCACATTGACATACGATAGTAAAGTTACTGCAAAACCTAATAAAGGAGAATGACGTATTATCTAAGTAAAAATTCAGCTTCAGTTCATAGGTTTGAAGGACATTACTAGGCTAACCCTTAACAAAAGCCCTTACAAGTCTAGCCAATATAACCTGGTTTTACCCAATATATGGCCACTAGGGTCAGGAGGATGGCATGGATTTGTGCCTAAGCATTGAGTATCTTACAGATTGCCCCTGTCTAGTGCAAGTATTCTGACAGATATAGCAAGGTGAAAAATAACATTGCCAATAGAAAAAGTATTCACAAGTTGCAGTTCATAGAGGTGACGTAAAGCACACTGAGTACAATCTTTGGAAGAGAGATGACTAGATAATAAAGCAATGGTAAAAATGTATTTGTCTTTTGTCTAAGAAATAGATTTTTACTAATTCCCTCTCTCCAAGCCCAGTCAAAGTATGCTGGTGGTGGAAGGAGGAATGGGCTTGTTCAGCCTGGGTAGTGCAGAATAAGAACAAATATTTATTTATGTAGTCTTTTAATAGTTGTGTGAAGTTGGAGAGGTTAGAGGGAACCTGTTGTACTCCCCACTAAGTCAAATTAAATGCCTCATATTTTACCTGTTGTCATATTTTACAAGACTGAAGATGTATTCTTTCGAATGCGTCTTGCTCGAACTTAAAAGGCTGAAAATGCAAAATATTGAAGCATATGTTAAGCAATTTCTTTCCCTGGAAAAGAATTTGCTTGGCCGCTTCGGTACTTTGCCATTTTCGGCACTGTAGTGCAGTCTCGGAGTTGGTATATTTAAGTAGGGGGGTGTTTGAAACTGTTTTTTATTATTTTTTTTGTTGTTGGAACAGCGATTTTTTTTTTTTTCCCTTGGAAAAAAATTGCTGTTCTGACACTTCGACATTGTAAGCTTTCGCTTACATAGGGTCGATTAATCACCATTCACTTTTTTAAGCATTCAGTGATCTAATATAGACCCTGTCATACATCACATCATGTTTTCTAAAGGAAGAAAGTTTGAGCTACTGCAGATAAGGAAATAAGCAAGAACGGCTGTACAAGTTCAGAAAATTCTGCAACAAGTTCAACATACTTACATTCTGACCTGCTGGTATTTATTGCTACATGCTGTTCAGTTTAGTGACGCCTGTCGTACGTCCCCCTGAGACCCTGAGGGGGATGCTATAATCTTGTCATTCATGAGTGCACGCATCTCAGCCAGGGAAACTGCATGTCATTTGAAATTAAAGTAAAAGGGTAGACAATGCATTGTTGCTTTTGAAATACCCTTTTTCCTGTAAGATTTCCTTGAGTGTGACAACAGACAATACTTTCCAGGAAGAGAAGTTGGGATGAGGAGTCAAAATGCAAGTCTGTGATGTCTACCTTCCCATCTGCCAGCAAAATGAACAAATTATCCAATAACTAAAATAACAAAAGAATCCACATACTTTGAGATCACAACTTAAAATATTCCTCATTACTTTGACATGCAAATTTCAGTGACATTTCCAAGTAAAAGCACCCTGTATGATATGCAGTCCAAGTTGTCATTTTGTCTCTTGTGTGAACAGCTACACTGTGAGTTGTTTGGGAAGGTTGTAGTGAATCACAACAAAGCATACTTTTCAATGGGCATTGTTTTAACAGTGATTGGAAGTGCTTAAGTAAGCTGCAGCATTAAAAATCTGTTTTGTTTATGATTTCAACTTCATTTTTACAAAATACGACTAATATACTAAAAAAAGAATATATGTGACTTCCTGTTTTATCCAACCTGTTTAAGTTGTGTATTGGTAAAGATATCAGGTCAACTGTTTGATTACTTGGGATTACTAAATCAAGGTAAATAACTTTACACAGCATACAACCCATTTCTTCTGGTGCTGTAAGTGCACTGTTTTGTACTTATAGTGTAAGAGAGAGTGTGTGTGTGTGTGTGTGTGTGTGTGTGTGTGTGTGTGTGTGTGTGTGTGTGTGTGTGTGTGTGTGTGTGTCTGTATGTGTGTGTCTGTGCACTCAAAATGCCTTTTCCTATCAGCAGATAATCTCAGAAACAAAGAAGGAAAAACAGTAAAAATTCATGTACAAACAATAATAAATTATATAAAAGAAATACCAGACATTATCATTATAAAACATTGGTTCCCACCTGTTCATATATACTTTCCTAAAGTTTCCTGTTTTATACTGTGGACACTGAGCAAGCAGGTCACTAAACTGCCAAAGTCAAGACAATACAAAAAAAAAAATTTTTTTTTTATTTTTTCTTTTATCTATATTTATATTTTATTTATTTATTTATTTAGATTTGTGAAGTGAAGTGTCCACAAAGAGAGAAGCTGAGTGTGGTTTTAGTGGAGAAAAGCTCCTTATCTAACTGCAAACAGATAACACACAGAAAGACAGACAGACAAGCATAGATCCATCCATCCATCCATCCATCCATTCATCCATCCATCCATCCATCAAGTGGCAATCATCTTGAGCCAATGTTATGAGAGAGGTATTTGGAATGGGGGTGTGGGAAGTAGATGTTATTTTAAAATATGAAAAAGGCATGATAAAACATTTACCAAGTGTTATATAGGTAGGTGGTATCAGAGAAACAATTAGGTATATGTAATGGCCAAAAACTTGTTTCTTGTGGAGATTTCAATCATCTGCTAAATAAGTGTAAAAAATAAGATATAATCAATGTGGGGAATAGATCGCATGCTGAATAATTGTAACAAGTAATGCCGAGTACGTAAATGTGAAGGGCATTTCTGGGTTTGATTGCAAAAAGAATAAGTAATATAATGTTGAGCAGGATGATGTAGAAAGTACTGGAATACCTGAAAGTAATGAGGAATGAGGGGGAAAGGGGAAAGCTGTTAATGAAAAAGAGGAAGATGACAGATAAAAATGTTATATTTTAGGAGGATGATGGTAACAGTACTGAGAAACTGAAAGTGATACGTCAGTTGTTTGTGACGAGAGAGTGAAGGAAGTTAGGAAAACAAACTTGATCGGTGTTAGGGTAAGGGTGAGGAAATGATTTAAAAATATATCATTAATGATTAAAACAAAAGGTGAGGAGAAGTTTTAGATGTTCCAGTTAATGAAAATAATGAAACATTGCATTCGGAGGATCAAGGAATAGTCATGCATAAACTCAGAAAAAATATTTCAGATGGGCAAAAAAAAAAATAAGAATATTAAAATTGAAAATACCTCCATTAAACTTAAAAAGAAGGAAAAAGTAATAATTTTCTAATGTGAATAATATTATTAATATTGTAAAAAGGATAGCGATAGCAGAATGGTGTGCTACATGTGATACAGATATTATTCTTATAGAGGATGTAAGATTTCTGACAAGTAAAGAAAGATTGCAAACAGAAAAATTATGGGACGGAAAAATAATATGGAATTTAGGAAGTGAATGTTGTTCTGTAGTCTCTGTATTATGTAAAAAAATAGTAAAAATACTAGATGCAATGTTGGTTAGGATGGGAAGGTTAACTGTTGTGGATGTTTAGTGGAGAAAATATGTTCGTAGAAGCTTTACTATCAAAAGGGCGATTGGAATTCATTCAAGTTACGCAAGTCCGAACGCCCAATTCGACACTGGGAAATAGCGAAAAAAAATGTTGAAATGCACAACAGCGAACATACTACAGCATTCACTATTGTGAACTTCAACATTTTAATGTAGATTGCACTATAGTGGGGATCGGGGAATGTACCCTTTCCCTCACTGTAGTGCGATCTCAGAGTTTGTATATATAACTAGCAGGGGGTGCAGGGGGGCTTGCCACCCTTCATAAACATTGTTTGATGTGTTTTGCAGAATAGTACAACTTGCAGAAGTGTGGAGAATATTTGAAAGATGTCGAATTCGACTTTCTCCACTTCCACATTCGACATTTTTGTCAATAGTTTTTTTTTTTTTCGTTCATTTGGTTCGTACTAATGATAACTCACACGAGGTATGATCAGACAAATGATAGTAAACCTTTGTAGAATTAGAGCATTATATGAATATATTAATGGCAAGAAAAGATAGAATGTTTCATCAAATATTAGATTATGTGGTGGTTAATATAAAAATTATTGCAGCAAAGGACTTTAATTATGATTTAAGCAGAAAATGTAAAAAGAAAGAGAAAGATGTTAAAAAATACAGGAAGTATAAAATGTGGTAAGTTAGCTATGTGGAATAAAAGTAATTGGACTTACAGAAGAGGAGCAAATGAATCTAAAATTGATTATTTTGTACTTTCAGAAGCTTTGGGTGTAGCTGAAGGTGACAGAGCAGAGACAGTTTTTTTTTTTATCAGTTAGCAATATGGATGAACTTGGAGAGTGAGAAGCATTGCAGTTATGGAAGGATCATATAATCATGAAGGACTTTTATAAAAATTGATCTGAATGGTAGACTGTATTTAAAATGAAGCATAAAAAGTGTTTTTGGCAGGATGATGTAAGAAAGGAAGAGAAAATAAAGTATGGAAAGATGTACTGAAATGTACTGGAGAATTTAGAGATGAATACAAGAGAATATTATGATATGAAAAAAGGAATACATAAAAGAAACCGAGAAAATATTAAGGTATTATGGTTTAAGCAGAGATATTACTTACAAGGGAGAAAGGAAGAGGTTCTTCATACCTGGGAAAAATAGTAAAGAAGGATATTAATATAATGAGGGAAATGAAAAATGTAAAAGGAGAGGTAAAAATAGCACAAGAGCAAATTATGAGTATTGTAGTACATCATGTATAAAATATATATTAGAGTAAAAAGAAAGAAAATAAGTGAGAATGGAAGTAAAAAAACAAGAATGAGTTAAGGAAGAATTTGAACAAGAAATTAGTATTAGTGAAGTGGATGAAGTGCTTAGAAAAGTAAATGCTAAGTCAGTATCAGGTCCAGGTGGTACAGGGTCTAAAATGTACAAGAAATTCAGGGATTGGCAAGGACAGTGTTTTGTAAATTTTTGAGTGAATGCTTGAAAGAAGGATTTGTTATGATCAGTTATGGAGTGATATATTAAAATTTATATGGAAGAAAGATGAAAGCAATGGAATAAAAAATTGGAGACATATCACATTAAATAATATAGATTATCTTATCACATTAAATAATATAGATTATTTTATCACATTAAATAATATAGATTATCTTGTTATCACATTAAATAATATAGATTATCTTGTTTTCACATTAAATAATATAGATTATCTTGTTATCACATTAAATAATATAGATTATCGTGCTACGGTAGCATTGTCGCCTCACAGTACGACGTTGTCCTGTTCGATTCTCAGCTAGAGCATCTTCTGTGTGGAGACGTGTGAATGGGCGTACCTTTGTTGAAGGTTGTGCGTCAGAGCTGGCAACTCGGAAGTAAAAATCTACTGCCAATCATTAGTGGACCGGAGTTCCGCTGTGGCGACCCCTAACCGGGAAAAGCCGAAAGATACAACAACAACATCTTGTTTTCACATTAAATAATATAGATTATCTTGTTATCACATTAAATAATATAGATTATCTTGTTTTCACATTAAATAATATAGATTATCTTATCACATTAAATAATATAGATTATCTTGTTTTCACATTAAATAATATAGATTATCTTGTTTTCACATTAAATAATATAGATTATGTTGTTATCACATTAAATAACATGGACTGTCTTTTTTTATGAGAATAGCACATAGGAGAATGCAAAGCGGGATGAAGGACATTATGGAAGAAAGTATATGTGGTATAAAGGGAAGGATCTTATACGTTAAGGGGAAGATGCAAAATTTATGGTAGGTGATATTAGTACAGAATTTGGCAACACTATGACACGATGCTTTGTGGGATGTTATGGAAAAGTATGGAAGAGGTAACAGAGTTAGCAGAGTGTGTATGTCAGCATATCAAAATAACAGAGTGTTTATGAATGGGTGGTTGAGTAAAGAAATATGCATGAAGTGTGGTATAAGACAAGGGTGTCCAATGAGTGGGATATTGTTTGCATTAGTAATGACTGTGGTGGTGGTGAGTGAAGTAGCTTATAAAATGAAAGATGCGAGATTAGATATGTGATACAAAAGGAAGTTGTGCTTCCAGTAGTTTGGACACATGCAGACAATATAGTTGTGGCTCCTATGAGTAAAATATAGATGATGGAAGTATTTCTATGTCTAAATGGATGTTTAAAAGAAGTGGGAGTGGCCATGAAGTAAGATTAAGGTAAGGGTTTGGGTGACGTTGTGAAAAGTGGAGGCGTTTATATTTCAATGAATGAAGTAGCTTTGGTATGGATAAAAGTTGGAAAAATTATGTAGTAATGAGTTTTTGATAGTTATAAGGGGTTGATAAAAGAAATGAAAGAAAGATCTTTAATGTGGAGGACTTATAGATTAGCGTTCAAGAAAAAGGTTTATCTGGTGAAGTCTATTTTAATGTGAAAATAGTATATATGTCAAATGGTTATATAATCACAGAAAAAATATGAAATGCAATTGGTATTTTCTTTCATACGGGGTTCTTATAATTAAACCCAGTGAAACGAGGTGGGTTGTATATGTGTGAAAAACTAAGGAGGTGGGCTTATTAAATCTAGTGCATTCTTTTTCTTCTTTAAACATGTTTAGAGTATCAAAGTGGGTAAAGGAAGACAACGAGGATTTAATAGTGAGAATATTTAAATATCAGTATAAAGTATTCTGGGAGATGATAAGAATAAGAAAAACAGGAAGTGACTATATAAACAATGAAATTAAAATTTTTCAAGAAAAAATACTAACATGGAAAATAAAAAATTGATAATATAGAAAAAGATAGAAGAATGTGGTATAATAATGTGCTAAAACTATATTATTATGTAAGTGTGTGGAAAAATTTAGTATAAGAAGTAATAAAAGCCATTAAAGTAAGGGAAAAGTGGTATACTAAGATTACAGAGTGTCAGGATTTCCTACAGAGACTGGTAATAAATAAGTTACCAGTAAAGGGAAATATGCCATTTAAAAATAAAGTTGAAAGGGTGTGTTAATTTTGTGTGGAGGAAGAGACAACAGAGCATGTTTTGGAAATGTAAAAGAGGGGTGAAACTCTGAAAAAAGGTGTGTGAAGATAATACAAATAGGAATATGGATATTATAAAAACAAGAAGAAAGACTATGTGAGAAGGGTAGATAAGAATTTAGTTTGTGTAATATGGCTTATTAAAATTAAATTATAGTTGTAGAAGAAGGAGTGGGGGTCAGGTAAGGAATAATAATAACAGTGATGATGAGATATATGAATGTGTAGATAGGCACCTGTAAATAAGTACATTTTGTAAATATGATAGATGTTGTGGGATCTTTTACATCCACCTGAGCTACCTCCAACTCAGGCAGATAGGGCCTTTGTTTAACATCTCATCTGAAGGGTGAAGTTTGATTTTTAGTGGGAAATACTATTTTTGCTAACTTTGAACATTCATGTTTGGAGATAACATATTTCTTCCTTTAAAAAATAAGAACAAATGTCTTTCCTTAGTTAACATTTGTGTCAAGGCCATCATTATATCAAGAAGTTGTAAAACATGTTCTAAAATGTACCTCAGAACATCTAGAACCCCATGGCACCTAGGGGCCACTAATTCAGTTATTTCAGTCAGCCTTGCCCAGTCTTACAGTTCAGCTTAAGACAAGGTGTGGAAACATAAGAAAACTCATCCAGGTGGTGTGGGTTACACATTGTATATGTTTGAATGCCACAGTCTGTTTAGTGCAGTTGTTTTACATTAGCACTGGTTTGTGATGGACTGGAAATAAAATAAGTGGTCCATCACCATGGATAGTTTGAGGAGTCCTCATCTAGACCATTCTCAGGGTCAGCAACAGTGGTGATGTAATGCACCCAGAGAGAGGTATAAGTCAGGGTAATATGTAGCATTACTGAACAGAATCATAAGTAGGTGTAATACAAGAATTCAGTCGGGAAAATTAGTAAGGAAAGCACTTGTACACTCTCATAACATTACATAGCATTATGTTTCAATATAGAAAATAATATACAAAGAACAAAGTATATGCAATACGTACTATTGTTAGGTACGGCGACTGAAGAAGAGTAAAGTACGAGTCAAATAAGCGCAAGAAAAGGAAGGAGGAAGACACAGAAAAAATAAAAAAGAGGTGTGTGCAGGGAGGGACGTGTGCAGCTATCACCTACAGGGAGGGCAGTGTGCAGCTATTACCTACAGGGAGGGCAGTGTGCAGCTATCTCCTACAGGGAGGGAAGTGTGTAGCTATCTCCTACAGGGAGGGAAGTGCGCACCTATCTCCTACAGGGAGGAAAGTGCGCACCTATCTCCTACAGGGAGGGACGTGCGCACCTATCTCCTATAGGGGGGGAGTGTGCAGCTATCTCCTACAGGGAGGGAAGTGTGCAGCTATCTCCTACAGGGAGGGAAGTGTGCAGCTATCTCCTACAGGGAGGGAAGTGTGCAGCTATCTCCTACAGGGAGGGAAGTATGCAGCTATCTCCTAAAGGGAGGGAAATGTCCAGCTATCTCCTACAGGGAGGGAAGTGCGCACCTATCTCCTACAGGGAGGGACGTGTGCAGCTATCTCCTACAGGGAGGGAAATGTCCAGCTATCTCCTACAGGGAGGGAAGTGCGCACCTATCTCCTACAGGGAGGGACATGTGCAGCTATCTCCTACAGGGAGGGAAGTGTGCAGCTATCTCCCACAGGGGGCGAAGTGTGCAGCTATCTCCTACAGGGAGGGAAATGTCCAGCTATCTCCTACAGGGAGGGAAGTGTGCAGCTATCTCCTACAGGGAGGGAAGTGTGCAGCTATCTCCTACAGGGAGGGAAGTGTGCAGCTATCTCCTACAGGGAGGGAAGTGTGCAGCTATCTCCTACAGGGAGGGAAGTGTGCAGCTATCTCCTACAGGGAGGAAAATGTCCAGCTATCTCCTACAGGGAGGGAAGTGTGCAGCTATCTCCTACAGGGAGGGAAGTGTGCACCTATCTCCTACAGGGAGGGCAGTGTGCAGCTATCTCCTACATGGAGGAAAGTGTGCAGCTATCTCCTACAGGGAGGGAAGTGTGTACCTATCTCCTACAGGGAGGGAAGTGCGCAGCTATCTCCTACAGAGAGGGAAATGTGCAGCTATCTCCTTCAGGGAGGGCAGTGTGCAGCTATCTCCTACAGGGAAGGAAGTGTGCAGCTATCTCCTACAGGGAGTGAAGTGCGCACCTATCTCCTACAGGGAGGGACGTACGCAGTGTGCAGCTATCTCCTACAGGGAGAGCAGTTTGCAGCTATCTCCTACAGGGAGGGAAGTGCACACCTATCTCCTACAGGGAGGGAAGTGCACACCTATCTCCTACAGGGAGGGAAGTGCACAGCTATCTCCTACAGGGAGGGAAGTGCGCAGCTATCTCCTACAGGTAGGGAAGTGTGCAGCTATCTCCTACAGGGAGGGAGGTGCACAGCTATCTCCTACAGGGAGGGAAGTGCGCAGCTATCTCCTACAGGGAGGAAAGTGCGCAGCTATCTCCTACAGGGAGGAAAGTGCGCAGCTATCTCCTACAGGGAGCGAAGTGTGTAGCTATCTCCTACAGGGAAGGCAGTGAGCAGCTATCTCCTACAGGGAGGGCAGTGTGCAGCTATCTCCTACAGGGAGGGCAGTGTGCAGCTATCTCCTACAGGGAGGGAAGTGTGCAGCTATCTCCTACAGGGAGCGAAGTGTGTAGCTATCTCCTACAAGGAAGGCAGTGAGCAGCTATCTCCTACAAAGAGGGAAGTGTGCAGCTATCTGCTACAGGGGGGGAAGTGTGCAGCTATCTCCTAAAGGGAGGGCAGTGTGCAGCTATCTTCAGGGAGGGAAGTGCACAGCTATCTCCCTCAGGGAGGGAAGTGCGCACCTATCTCCTACAGGGAGGGAAGTGCCACCTATCTCCTACAGGGAGAGAAGTGCGCAGCTATCTCCTACAGTGAGGGAAGTGTGCAGCTATCTCCTACAGGGAGGGCAGTGTGCAGCTATCTCCTACAGGGAGGGAAGTGTGCAGCTATCTCCTACAGGGAAGGAAGTGTGCAGATATCTCCTACAGGGAGGGCAGTGTGCAGCTATCTCCTACAGAGAGGGAAGTGTGCAGCTATCTCCTACAGGTAGGGAAGTGTGCAGCTATCTCCTACAGGGAGGGAAGTGTGCAGCTATCTCCTACAGGAAGGGAAGTGTGCAGCTATCTCCTAGCAGGTTGTGCAGATCTGGATAGCACTATAAGTGTTAGGGAATATGACTGGTAAATGGGGAGTATCCACCTAATCAGGCAGCATGTAGACAAAGACCCTCATTTGAACTGGACCTCTTACAGTGCTACTGAGTGACTTAAGTGTACAGTGACAGACATGGGCTACAGGAAATGTTTTTTTTTCAGAGGTAATCCAGGAGTCCAGTAGTTTACTTCTGTTTAAACATGTCTCATGACAAAACATAAGCTAATAAAAAGGCATATTGATTTATTTTTAATATGTAGTAATAGCATATATTCCTGATACCTAATTTGAAATGGTATTTAAGTCTGCATGAAGGGAGAGTTGGGATGGTAGGTGTGGAGCCCCACCAAACATGTCTAAATTAGGCCCGCTAGTTGCTTAGGTTAACCCTACACCACAGGGTGTGGGGATGCAGTCCCTGTATATATTGTAGGATCACAGTTTTGCTAGTCTACTGTGCATTTCCTGATGCTAATGTGAGATGATATATATATATATATATATATATATATATATATATATATATATATATATATATATATATATATTGTTAGTATTAATAGTAGTTTATTGACAGTTTTACTGCTGACATACCAAGTATGAGCCAGCTATCATGTATATCTTTTAGCTGCTGATGTCTTTCTAAAGCAGATACTGATATAAGGGAAAATCTCTAAAGCATGTTATTTCTGCTTTACTTAGTGAAATGTGCATATAATCATTAATCACAGGTTGTCTTTAACTGGTCAAAGTAACAGCACAGCACTCCATGACAGATTAATTGAAATATTGTCCTATCAGATGTACTTTTGCATAAACTCTCAAATTAATAAAACAGTTTGTTTAATATGATATAAAGTGTTGTTGAGTAGCAGTCTCTCCTTGTATTTTATTAATGTGCAATATTCGTTATTTTTTTACTCTGAAAAAAATACATTTTGTTTTTCTAGCATAAGCTAAAATATGTCTCTATTTTGGTACTGATACCTACATTATTTGTAGAAAACTTTCAGAAATGTCTATACATACAGAATGTTAATGTGTTATTCAGTATTTTCTGTACTGTTATGTGATATATAAAAATGGACTTTGTAGTTTTCATATTTGGTCTGCCAGTGGCTCTGGCTCCTTACTGCTGTCTTTTTAGGTTTGTTTCAAATTTCTCATTAGTAGCTGTTATCTTTAATAAGATGCTAATACTTCCCTTTTAAATATTTCTAGGTTTCCTATGTTTCCTTACAGAATCATTTGAATATTCCATTTTTTGAATGCAAATTCTCTGTTACCACTGGAGTCCCATCGGTTTTAATATTTGATCCTCACTTATTCAGTATCTTTATAAATAAACTTCATACAGCCACCAAGCAAGCAACCATAATACATTCTGCAGATGATGCCGCCATCACTTGCTGATTCCCAACCCTCTCAAAATTATATATATATATATATATATATATATATATATATATATATATATATATAAATATATATATCTATGGGATTACTTCAGAAAATCAAAGTACCACATCATCGAGATGACATCATTTTCAAAACTTTAAAACATTGAATACCAGCAACTCAGAAACCTATCCCCGGGAAAAGAACCACTTGGCCACCAGTACAAAAAAACAAGCAATGAAGCAAGAAAACCCTCCAAAGTAGGAGGGCTTCAACCCCACACACACCCCCCCCCATTAAATATACCAACTCTGAGATCGCACTACAGTGGGGAAAGGGCAATGTTCAACATGGTGGCCAAGTGGCTCTTTTCCCGGGGTTTGCTTTTGATGACTGGGTGTTCGATGTTTTGAAGTTTTGAAGATGTTTCAATGAGTTCATCTTCAATGATGTCATACCTCAATATTTTCAGGTAAATCCATATATCTATATATATATATATATATATATATATATATATATATGGATCCCTTCAGTTTACCGAAACGCCACAACGCCGAAACACAAATCACCAACACCAAAAGACCGACAACACAAAATACCGACAATACACACAACCATACATGCACTAACAGAACTAAACCCTAACCCTAAGGTCCGACACAACCGCACACTTACCCTACCCGCACCCTAACCCTAACTCACTTAACCCACCCATATACCCACAGTCCGTCACTATCGCACACACACCCTACCTGCACCCTAACCCTAACTCACTTAACCCACCCTTAAACATATATTCCGTCACTATCGCACACTTACCCTACCCGCACCCTAACCCTAACTCACTTAACCCGCCCCTAAAACTGCAGTCCCTCACTATCGCACACTTACCTGTCTGCTCCCTAACACTAAATCCCTCACTCTATCGCACACTTACCGAGTCCGTCGGGTTCTCACCTTGTCGGTCATCTGTGTTGTCGGTGATTTCGGTCCGACGGATTCCTTGTCGGTGAAGTGAGATTTCGGGCATCTAAAGGGGATCCATATATATATATATATATATATATATATATATATATATATATATCAACGGCAACATTGCCAGATAAAACCACTGCTATGGTCCCGTTTCTCCCTACAGTTATTGCAAGCCAAGAATAACACTTTTTAATAAGGATACCTACCAGACAAGTCTGCATAGGTGGCTGGATATTTACAGTTCTTGTTATTAGCAGATGTGGTCCTTAACAGTTATGTTTTAAACATTGTGACTGGTTATTTACATTTCCTTTGATAGCATATTTGTTACTTTTACTAGTTATTTTTTTAACATTGTTTTGGCCGGCGTGCACACCTGCAAGCCCCCCCCCCAGGCAACTATAACTTTGTCTATTGCCACTAGGTGGTATAACTTAACAATATACTTGCTGTATCTTGTCCCAAATAGATCTGCCTCCACACTGAATACTTGTATAGTAAGGTAAGTACCATTTACTTGGTGTATTTTGTCCCCAGATAGATTTACCTTCCTTTGTATTACTTGCACACCAAGGCCATAAAGTAGTATTTCTGCAACTAACTGCTTACACTCCTAATTTCCTGCATCTACCGCTTCCTTGTTACACTCCTAATGTCCTGCTTCTACCTCATCCTTATTACACTCCTAATGTTCTGCTTCTACCTTGTCCTTGTTACACTCCTAATGTCCTGCTTCTACCTCTTCCTTGTTACACTCCTAATGTTCTGCTTCTACCTTGTCCTTGTTACACTCCTAATGTCCTTCCTCTACCTCTTCCTTGTTACACTCCTAATGCCCTGCTTCTACCTCTTCCTTGTTACACTCCTAATGTCCTGCTTCTACCTCTTCCTTGTTACACTCCTAATGTTCTGCTTCTACCTTGTCCTTGTTACACTCCTAATGTCCTTCCTCTACCTCTTCCTTGTTACACTCCTAATGCCCTGCTTCTACCTCTTCCTTGTTACACTCCTAATGTCCTGCTTCTACCTCATCCTTGTTACACTCCTAATGTTCTGCTTCTACCTCTTCCTTGTTACACTCTTAATGTCCTGCTTCTACCTCTTCCTTGTTACACTCCTAATGTCCTGCTTCTACCTCTTCCTTGTTACACTCCTAATGTCCTGCTTCTACCTTGTCCTTGTTACACTCCTAATGTCCTGCTTCTACCTCTTCCTTGTTACACTCCTAATGCCCTGCTTCTACCTCTTCCTTGTTACACTCCTAATGTCCTGCTTCTACCTGTTCCTTGTTACACTCCTAATGTCCTGCTTCTACCTCATCCTTGTTACACTCCTAATGCCCTGCTTCTAATTCTTCCTTGTTACACTCCTAATGTCCTGCTTCTACCTTGTCCTTGTTACACTCCTAATGTTCTGCTTCTTCCTCTTCCTTGTTACACTCTTAATGTCCTGCTTCTACCTCTTCCTTGTTACACTCCTAATGTCCTGCTTCTATCTTGTCCTTGTTACACCCCTAATGTCCTGCTTCTACCTCTTCCTTGTTACACTCCTAATGTCCTGCTTCTACCTTGTCCTTGTTACACTCCTAATGTCCTGCTTCTACCTCTTCTTAGTTACACTCCTAATGCCCTGCTTCTACCTCTTCCTTGTTACACTCCTAATGTCCTGCTTCTACCTTGTCCTTGTTACACTCCTAATGTCCTGCTTCTACCTCTTCCTTGTTACACTCCTAATGTCCTGCTTCTACCTCTTCCTTGTTACACTCCTAATGTCCTGCTTCTACCTTGTCCTTGTTACACTCCTAATGTCCTGCTTCTACCTCTTCCTTGTTACACTCCTAATGCCCTGCTTCTACCTCTTCCTTGTTACACTCCTAATGTCCTGCTTCTACCTCTTCCTTGTTACACTCCTAATGTCCTGCTTCTACCTTGTCCTTGTTACACTCCTAATGTCCTGCTTCTACCTCTTCCTTGTTACACTCCTAATGTCCTGCTTCTACCTCTTCCTTGTTACACTCCTAATGTCCTGCTTCTACCTCTTCCTTGTTACACTCCTAATGTCCTGCTTCTACCTTGTCCTTGTTACACTCCTAATGTCCTGCTTCTACCTCTTCCTTGTTACACTCCTAATGTCCTGCTTCTACCTCTTCCTTGTTACACTCCTAATGTCCTGCTTCTACCTCTTCCTTGTTACACTCCTAATGTCCTGCTTCTACCTCTTCCTTGTTACACTCCTAATGTCCTGCTTCTACCTCTTCCTTGTTACACTCCTAATGTCCTGCTTCTACCTCTTCCTTGTTACACTCCTAATGTCCTGTTTCTACCTCTCCCTTGTTACACTCCTAATGTCCTGCTTCTACCTTGTCCTTGTTGCACTCCTAATGTCCTGCTTCTACCTCTTCCTTGTTACACTCCTAATGTCCTGCTTCTACCTCTTCCTTGTTACACTCTTAATGTCCTGCTTCTACCTCTTCCTTGTTACACTCCTAATGTCCTGCTTCTACCTCTTCCTTGTTACACTCCTAATGTCCTGCTTCTACCTCTTCCTTGCTTACACTTACATTAAAGCTCCAAGGCTTCCACTTCTTATGCAAATTGCTTTTCTTTGCAGTCTTCTGTGAGGGGGTGGGCCAGATCTCTACCTGCTTTTTCTGGTTATACCTTCCCCTATTTTGTATCTCCCTCCTCCCCCATGCACATTAACCAGTCTATATTAGTGGGTCTCCTTGAGCGGCGCCATTTTGAAAGTTATCTTTTGGTCTGCTTGTGGTGAAGAAGCTTCCCCAGACCTTTTTCAGTGTTCACACCTGCAAGCAAGTGCCTGCTAGTGTTTAAGCTCTTCTCAAATGTTTGTGGTGCACCTGGTTTAACAGGCATGTTTATGTTTTCCAGCTGAAGTACTTAGCTAACTTTATGTAGTCTAGGGATCTGACGTAGTGATTGCTTTTGCTACAGAAACTGTTTACTGTTACATATGCTGTTATGCTCACAATAGTCTAAGGGACTAACTGAAGCTGTGACTGATTTTACTACATAAACTGTTTGCTGTTAAATATGCTATTATGCTTGCAAGGAATTTGGCTGGAGACTTGTGTTATGTGATGCATACAACAACTACAGTAAACAAGTGCTACATTCTCCATACTTTCCTTACCTCTGAGCTTACCTACCTCACCACTGATTGTTCTTCACAGGCTTGCCTTCTTCCTTCTCCTTGGCTCTACCCACTCCATTTGCCCTGTGGGCTCACTATGCTCCCCTATCCTACCCCCAATTCCCACCCACCCCCAGTGCTCCTACACTTATTCTAGCCATAAGTCCCCTCCTCCTGTCTTACCCAATCCACTCTCATCTCCTCACTATCCCCTCCCCTCCCTTCCTCCAATATTGTCTCACCCCTCCCCCATCCCTAATCCTTAAAGCTCTAGATACACTTCCATACTCCTCCCTCCTACACTGTCACCAGTAACTGTGGTGTGCAGCCTTTATCCTACCCCTTCATAAAGGAGGCAAAAATAATAACATCTCCAACTTCCTACCCATAGCAATTCTCTCCCCTATTTAAAAAATTCTTGAGAAATGCATCCACCTCCAGCTCATGTCATTCATTACACATAACCAACTCCTCACCCCAACACAACATGGATTCCATCCTGGCCATAGCTCAATAACAGCTCTTCTCTCTTTTCTAGACATCGTAAACCATGCCTGTGACTCTGGAGAACTTGTATCCACAGTCCTCCTTGACCTCTCCAAGGCTTTCGACACAGTCTCGCATACCCACCTTCTTCACCACTTTTCCAATCTTAACCTCTCACAAAACACCATTACCTGGTTCAGCAGCTAAATCTCTGACAGATCTCAGGCAGTAAAATGGAAGACTGGCACCTCAGCCTTCCTTCCCACCCCAACCGGGGTACCCCAGGGATCCATTCTTGGCCCTATGCTCTTCAATATCTTCATTAATGATTTCCATGCAGCCATTCCTAACACTAAGATAGTATAATATGCAGATGACTAAACTTTAGTTTGCTCTGCATCAAACCTCCCTGAGCTCCAAACAAAAACTCAAACTACCTTCTCAACTACTGAGACCTGGATGCTCCAAATTCACCTCTCTTTGAATACCAACAAATCAAAGATCCTTCTGTTCTCTCCCTCAAAATCTATCCGCCTAGACAAAACCTCTTTCAAGATTACAAGCCTTGCCAACTCCACTATAGAAGTTGTTCCTTTTGCTAAACTTCTTTTATGTATTTATTTATTTATTTAACATTTGTTGACCGGGAAAGTCTGACTAGGTTCCACAGAGACTGTTTTCAGCAGAGGCCTGGGGAGAAATGCTCCAGATTCTTGGAGTTACTATTGACGAACACCTAAAATTCGATACCCATATTCAGCTAAATATAAAGAAAACCCATCAGAAACTTGGCATGCTGTACAGAAACTCCCACTTCCTCTCCCCCTCCACAAGACAGACCCTCGCCACTACCTTCTTACTACGTTCACTAATGTATGGTGCTCCCCTACTAACCAACCTATCTTCCTCCATCTCTTCTAAACTAGAATCCTGTTACAATAAAATCTCAAAGTTCGCCACCACTTCCAAATACTCTACTCATCACTGTAAACCTCTCCACCACCTGCAATGGCTAGAACTCCCAAAGTACCTTGACTACCTCCAACTCATCACCACTCACAAGCTTATTTTCAGACCAACTATATGGCCAGCACTCACAAACATCTTAACATTATACACCCCAAACAGAACTCTAAGATCTACCCACCGAAATCGAATCTCTGTTTTTAAACCAAACCATCTGGCTGGTCAGCTTCTCCTATCCTTTTCCGTCACCAAAAAATGGAATTCTCTCCCTCCATCTCTAAGACTTTCTGAGAACTCTGAACACTTCAAAACCCAGCTGCATTCTTCCCTCTCCCAAAAATGGAAATGCAATTGCACTCCACCTACCTAACCTGCTTAATACATAAATACTTTATAACACACAAAGTTTGTTCTTCCTTACACACTATTGATTAACCCTATGTACTGCCTTCATGCTAATGTTATCTCTATACCACTCTCAGAGGATTTAAACCTCTGTATTAATTTAACTCATGTTAATATTCATGCATAAAGAACTCATCCATGCTAATGTTACTTCTATATCATTCTGAGATGATTTAAACCTCTGTATTAATTTAACCTTGTACTACTGTTCTCAACCACTAAACATGTAAATATGCTTTACATCCTTTTCCAAACTGCTGTTTAACTTTTGTTTAGCTTTTGCTATTTTGTATGTAAAATTTGCTTAGTTTGTTTCTGTTTCCACTATGTATTGTACTTCATATTATGGAGCTTGTACTATGTATTATTGGAGCTTTTCTCCCCGGGCCTCCACTGAAAACGGGCTCTTTGAGCCCAGTGGACCTCCCCGCTCATCAAACTGGAAATAAATAAATATATGTGTGTGTGTGTGTGTGTGTGTGTGTGTGTGTGTGTGTGTGTGTGTGTGTGTGTGTGTGTGTGTGTGTGTGTGTGTGTGTGTGTAAATATATCCTTAAGCTGTTTACATCTGCCATGTTTTGACATTATCCAATGACTGTTACCCTTATATACATTTGGTCTGGTATCCTTCTGAAGGGCATGTTTAATATTATTATCCTTTTTAATAACAAATTGAGGGTCCCACACCCACCTTCGTTGGCCACATCAGGGTTTAAGGAGAAACATATCCAATTCTTCCTGGTGGTTCTCTTAATTACTGCACTATCTTTGCAGAACTTGAACACCATTGCTTTGGGAAAAATCCACTCTGGTTTTGACTTCCAGTGGTCCTTTAACCAGTAGTTTAATTATAATGGGGTGAATCCTCCCTTCTCCTACTGAAGATGTCATTGGAGACCTTTTCAATTAGCTCTGTCAGATAATTTCCAGCCAAAAACATACTTTGCAAAATACCATCTCAGTTTTAAACTGCTCTTTGCAACAAACCAGTCTTGAGAAATGAGCCATCTGTTCATGTTGCATTTCAATCAAATGGGCTGATTGAGATGAAAACATAAAAAAAAAAAATTGGAGCACATTCATTTCCTGAAAACATTGGAGGAAAACATCATTTACTACTGTCCTTGGAAATGCTGACATAAAAAGTCAATTGCTATGTGAGAGCATTTACTGTAAAATTAAAAAAATCAGTAGTATCATTTATAAAGGATAGAAAACTTGTCAGTTCATCCATGGAACCATTTCATAACATAAACATTTCATTCAAAAATTATAATTATACAACGACCCCCATTAATATTCCAAAACATGCACACTGATTGGTCAGCATGTACGTTATAAATCAGAATTATACTAATGGAAAAATGTCCGGTCACCCGGACTTTTTCCATTAGTATAACTCTTTTTTCACATTAACGGAGAACGCAAGATCTCTGTTGCTTTTTACACACTGTCTCGCTATGTTCATAGGTTCATAGGTTCATACTAGGCTATCTGCCCTAGGGCATTTATAAGCCTAGCCAGAGTGTGTGTGGCTTTCACCACCCCTTAGGATGAGAATACTATACCCATTAGTTTGCTGTGCCTCTGTCCAGCAGTGATACAGAGATGATTCCCGGGGTAAACCTACGATCTCCCATCCACTCGTCAAGATTTCTCTTGAACAGAGTCAGTGAGGGGCTCTGCCTCACATGGACTGGGATTCTGTTCCATAGTGTAGGGAGTCTCTGGGTGATGAATCTGTCCCTCCAGCACATCCTATTTATATCCATGTTGAGGTTTAAGTCTCTTGCTCTCGTGGCTCTGGTGGATTTGGATTTTTGAGGTGGAGCATGTCCATTAATTCGGGTTGGACATGGCCTTGTATGTCAGGCACAGATCCCCCCTGAGCAGGTGGTTTGCGACTGAATAGAGCTGGAGTTTCTTCAGTCGGGCATCGTATGACATATGTTTGAGCCTTTATCCTTTTGGTGAGGAACTTTTGGGGTCTTTCCAACTGCTGCAGGTGTCAGGTAAGGTACATTCAATGCGGCGTTGTACTCAATCATTGGTCTGATAAGTGAAGAGTACAGGGGTACAATGACCTCTCCTGCTCTGGATGTGAATCCCTTCATGATCAGGTGGGCAATGTAGAAGGTCTTCCTAACCACTTTGGCAATGTGAGTGTCAAAAGAGAGGTTACTGTCAACTTGGGTCCCCAGGTCCCTGATAACTTCTTCCATGTTTAATGGATTACCACCTATGTGGTAATTAGGGGTTACCTTGTTTTTCCCAAAGGGTATGACTATACATTTTTTGGCATTTAGCTTAAGGCCATGGCTCTGGCACCAGTTATCCATTTCTATGAGACCTCTCTGGAGGATGTCTGTGTCTGATGGGGTGTCAATTATGGTGCGCAGTTTGCAGTCATCTGCAAATTTTGTCAGCCACAATCCCCCTACATAGCGAGACAGCTTTAAAAAAAGTAACGGAGATCTTCCTATCTCCGTTGCTTTTTTTAAAGGTATCTCGCTAAGTAAAATGGGTTTAACATAGCAAGACACTTTGTGAAAAGCAATGGAGATCTTGCTTTCTCCGTTGTTTTTTTTTAAAGCTGTCTCGCTATGTTAAATGGGTTTAACATAGCGAGACAGCTTTAAAAAAGCAATAGACATTCTCTGTTGCTTTTTTTTAAAGCTGTCTCGCTATGTTAAACTCCTTTAACATAGCATGACAGTTTGTAAAAAGCAACGGAGATCTCGCTTTATCCGTTGCTTCCACCCACAGCTCTGATGTACTGCATAAGCATACGCAGTACATCAGAACTGCCACAGAATACTAGACAGCTACGGAAGGGCAGCAAGGAGGCATTATACAATGCCATTATTTAAGAAAAGTCATTCTTTTTTTTCTTAAATAATGTCATTGCATAATAGCAATAACCCACTTCTGGGTGTGGGTAATTCTGGATTTACCCACGGTTGTCTTTGTTTGGCCACTCGGGCTTCACCCTCGTGACTAAACCACACCAACCATGGGTAAATCCAGCATTACCCACACCCAGGCGTGGGTTATTGCTATAATAGCTTGTTATCTTACACTGGGACTTCCTAACATAAAGCTGCTCCCACCAACAAAGTTCCAGGCTAACCTACAGCAGGGTTTTAACTGCCCTCATTGCAATAACCCTAGTATGGTAGAAATTTTCATTTTCAATGAAGAAAAAAGTTGTATTTAAACCATTTCCATGAAAGTATGTAAAAGATCAGATTTCATTACTGTGAATCACTAGGAGAACAAAAGGGTTTCCCTAAACCATTTAAGTCCCAAATCATATGAGAGAAGTGTAAATGAATCACTAACATCAGCAGCTAACAGTATCAGATTGTTACTGGATTCAAGCATGCCTACTGCATAGATTCTTCTGGAAGGGATGCTGTGACAAAGCTGGCTAAACTATATCACTTATCTGTTTTCCTCAGAAATGGTTCTGTTGTGGTTCCTTTTTAAACCTCAGAAGTTAGTTTGAAATTAAATGGTAAGATTCTTGCTGAAGTCCTTCTTTTTAAACATCAGAAGTTAGTTTGAAATTAAATGGTAAGATTCTTGCTGAAGTCCTTCTTTTTAAACATCAGAAGTTAGTTTGAAATTAAATGGTAAGATTCTTGCTGAAGTCCTTTTACTCTGTCTACTGTATACATTTAAAAGCTACAATACTTGAAAGCTGTCGTCAAACCCCAGTGACCTGATGCTTGAAATGTAACACTATCACTTAAAACTTATTACTCAATAACTGCATATGTCTGGTACTCAGAAGAAATATCCTTTTGCTATAAATCTTCTCTGAGTATATATAAGTTCACACTGGAACATTCATGGAAATGATTTGACATGTTTTGGCTTATTTCAAACAAGTGCATATGGTAAGGACTACATGTGACTAACTGCTCTTTCATCTGGTGATTAGCAGGTAGGAGACGGACAGACACAGACCTTGTTCATTACAACAGTTGAGCATGTGTGTACGTGCTGACATGTTTAAATCATACTATTAGTATACATGCAGCCTTACTAGAAATAAATTGGTCTCCATAGCCTATATCATGTAAAGCACCTTTGCTGTTTGACTTGGCCACAGAGTAACCATACTAAAAAAAAAAGAAAAATAAAAACAACTGCTTATAAAATAAAGCTGAGTTATGGTTTACGTAAGGAGTCTGGGGATGCGGCAGATGTGTACAGATACTGCTGATGGAAAGAACTTATACTTAGGGTTCATTTAGTAGGCATGCAACAAAATAGTAAGCATTAAGTCTGAAAAATAACAGTCTATTTCACTATTTTGATTTGAAATTAAAATGAACAGGACCAGCAATCATATTTTTTGCAAAAAAAAATATTATAGCTCATTCAAGAAAGATAGTTATCATGACCCTGAGCAGCTTATGGCATGCATATGTATGTACTACTATATAGGTGTGTGTGTGTGTGTGTGTGTGTGTGTGTGTGTGTGTGTGTGTGTGTGTGTGTGTGTGTGTGTGTGTGTGTACAAACATATCACATACACACACACACACACACACACACACATATATATGGGTGTGTGTGTGTGTGTGTATCTCCTGGTTTTATATATATATATATATATATATATATATATATATATATATATATTTTTTTTTTTTTTTTTCCTTGAGAGTACTGTATAATCAAATATGTAAAAAAATTTCCAAAAGCCTTGTTACCATACTTAGAAATGCTTTCCCAGGGCTCAGGAAAGGTAAATGGTAAATTTAAAAGGAGTACAGAACATAAATGGTTAATTTAAAAGGACAATACTCACATTGTCATTGACCGGCTCATCTCCAGTAGCCACCTGTATGCCATATGCCAGAAAGCAAAGGACAGCGCCAATCCACAGTAAGACTGCAAATCCACCAAACAGTTGACGACAGAACTTTACCCACTCAGGAGTCGTAGGTGGTGGTGTCAGCGTGTTAGGGCCAATTCGAGCTAGTAGGTCAGCTGCTCTAGCATTTGTCAGACCCTAAAAAGAATGAAAAAATATATTATGATATAATAGCCAAGCTATGCATGTATTGGTCCTAGGTTCAGAAAGAGGTCGGTATTAATGTTGAAGTTGCAATAAGAAGAAAAACGTGAGTGAGTGAGGGGCTAAATATAGATGTGAAGAAGGATTAACAGGGGTTAATTAGGTAAAGGGTTGTATTAAGTCAGAGTAACTGTCCAAAAAGAAGGACTATGGAGCATAGGTGATTAAATGAGAAAAACACTGTGGGGACATGGTGGATTCCTAAGAAGAGAGAAGATCAGTCAGTTTTAGAAAAGGGTAAAATCCATGATTTTTGTAAAAATTATTTTAGCACGTGTTTAAATGCTCGCAAAGTGGAATTGGCTCTAATATCTGTTTTGTAGGTTACTCCAGGCTTTGGCCACACTATAGCAGTAAAGGCTTTGTCTGTCTGATTTATTATGATTGTAAGCAGAGAGAAGTTATCTCCTATCTAAGGGATCTTTTAGGAAGGTTCTTGTGAAGTGATTACTAAGTGCAGGGCAGGGGAGTAGGTTTTTGTATGATTCTATGGGCAGTTGTTAAGTTGTAAGACAAGAAGATGATGCGGACATTCAAGCCATGTAAGACAACGGAGGGCAGCACAATAAGGGGTGTAATAAGATGAACTGGTTGCAAATTTGGCAATCATTAGCGGACCGGAGTTCCACTGTGGCGACCCCTAACCGGGAAAAGCCGAAAGACACAAACAAACAAACAATTATAACGTGATTCGAGTTTGTTGAAATAAGGAGGTTTATGAGAATAGGTGCTCTGTAAAGGAGTGAAGGTAAGAGATAGGTGATGACAAGGCCAGTCTTGGTAGATGTAGTCAGAACATACTCATGCCTGTAAAGCATCACTAGTTTCTGATGAGTTTTTTTTTGGCGGCTGGTAACTTCAAATCAAAGAGGAGCTGCAGGAAACAACTGAATGGGTGGGGTCAATGGGAAGGGGAGTGGCAAACTAGAAAGGGGACGAGCTGTGCTCAAAACCACAAAAACTGTAGCTTTAATTAAATACACTGCCCTGTGTGCCAAACCGTCATTATGAGAGTCCAATCAAGACTAAATGAAGTGTAGAAGAAAAAAAATATTTCAGTGCATTGGCTGCATGACAGCTTACTTAATATCTAGATGGAAACAAAAAGGTTGCGAGGCATGAAAAAATAAATTACTTTTTAAATACATTACTGGAATGCCAGTCAAAATCAAGTATAAGAGAAACAAGTAGCACTCAACTCAAACCACTTCTCCTTGCACTGCAGTTCTAATTATAATTTATATTCAGCTTTATAAAAGTACCAAGTAACATGCTGAAAGTAGCAGTCTGTGAAACTCCCACTTGTAAAATGTTTATCCAAAAAAGACCTGCTGCCTGACAACAACTATCTAGTGTTTCATGGGGAAAACATGATCAAAGTAACAAATGAAAAGCAAACAAGAAACGAGCTCAAGATACATTGTTTAAAGGATTAGTGCACCGGATATGGACCACACATGATAGATTGGCATTCTGTTTGGTTTGCAGGAAAAGCCTGCAAAGATGACTGCAAGTCTCCAACAAATGTAATGAGCTTCTTAAAATAATGTAATCCTGTCCTTTATTACACATATTGTCATATACATTTCAATACCCAAGGCTTATATGTTATCTGGTTATGTAAGTATTCTCTGTATGGCAACAACACAAAGGCTTTCAATGCTGGCAATTCTTCAACAGTATGATTAAAGCTTACTTCATTCTTACAATCTCTGAAAAGCTTACCTGATGGTCATTAAAGCATTGCTACTTAAACACAGAGCAACAGGCACTTTCTGTATAATAATGATAAGCATAAATCAACAGTATAAAAATATGACAGAAACCAGAACATTCTGCAAAATCAAGGACAGATGAAACGCCACTGTAGTACTTGTGTCTACCTTGGATGGGGGGATACTCTGCACATTTACACCGCATAACTGCTCCTTGCCTTGCTTGGACACATCCAGAGTCACTACACGGGGGAGGGGGTGCAACAAGTATGTCACAATTTGAAATGTATCTGGCTGACTGTGATGGCCCAGACACATTTGTCATACCTCTCAACATCAGAGCAAGAAATCTGGACAAAGCTATAAACTGAAGTGGGACAAAGGCCCAAAAATAAGGACAGTTTTTAAATATTGCTCTTATAAACTTAGAAATATAATAGAATAGTAGGTATTGCATTAGTATGAATTTTCTGAAGGGTATGAAATCTGAAACTCAAATGTCTGTCATTATTTTCTAACTTCAGTCTTTAATGATTTGCCACTAATTTGAAAAAGAAAACACAATTTTATGAAAAACCGACCAAAAATGTGATGCAAAAATATAAAATAGCCACACAATACAGCTGGGAACCTGTCAAAGAAGGGACATGTTTTTTAATATTAGTACTGCTAACTTGAGCAGCTGACAAAATAAAAGAATCTACATGCATTTCTGAAATAAAAGTAATCTATAACTTTTATTATTGTGGTTATTTATTAATTGTAAACCCTCCACATTATCTTCCAGAATTGCCATTTTTGCGGAGGGATTATTAGGGGAAGAGCAACATTTTGAGCCAAAATTGGGGACAGTTGAGAGGTTTAGATATGCCTAATTCTATAAAGCAATTTATTTGCACATACCTCTCAACCTGTTAGCAAAAAACACCTGGGCAAAGCCAGTAATGGGGAATACAGCCCCCAAACAGATTCAATGAATTCAGTTCTTACCATAGCTCTCAACCTTAGCACAAAAAACCTGGGGGATAATGGGGGAATACAGTCCCAAAAAGAGGGATAAATTTCAAATATCCATCTTATAAACTTAGAAAATTGCTAGAACAAAAGGTTTTGTGCTACCGTGTACTTTCTGAAGAATATGAAGTCTGAAATTCAAATGCTTGTCATTTTTATTTATTTAACATTTGTTAACCAGGAAAGTCTGACTTGGAACAAAAGCCAATTTTCAGCAGAGGTCCAGGAAGAAACACTCCAGACACATATCTTTGTAAGATGGGAGGACACTAGAGCACCCAGAGGAAACCCACACAAACACAGGGAGAACATGCAGACTCCACACAGAAGGCACCCCAGTCAAGAATCAAACAAGAGAATCTGTAGCTGTGAGGCAACAAGGCTACCACTGCACTACTGACTGTGTAAAAACACAAAAATATAGAAACCACAGATTTTATGAGGAACAGAACAGAACAAATATGAGGCAAAAATCTGCAATTTTTTTACAAATGGTGGTGGGTAGGGAATTCAGGCTCAGGGTTCAAGCCTGTGGTATTCTCTATCCACCACCATATAGCAACTGGGGCATTACACACAGACACACACACACACACGCACACACACACACACACACACACACACACACACACACACACACACACACACACACACACACACACACACACACACACACACACACACACACACACACACACACACCTTAAAGTCCATAGCAGCCAGCCCATAAAATGAGTCAAAGTCTGTACCATCCAGAACCCCTTGCCAAGAGCAAGTCCTTCCCGTGAGAGCAGAACAAGCTGGGTGCTGCCCAGCCTGCGGACGTCCAATTCCCCCTTCCAGTCTATGCAGTTGTAACTGCATAGACTTCTGGGATAGTGCTGCTGAATGCTCTCTTCCTAATCTGGACTGTTGGTGAGACAGTCTGGATTCTGTGCGCATGTTCCAGACTGGTTCACCAGCAGTCCTGAAATGCCACCAGTGCACATGCGCTATGTTCCATGACTCACGTTTGATTTTCATTAGTTTTTCTTTTCATTTTTGTTTTACAGCTGGGGAGGGGCTGCAGTCCTGCAGTCCAATAGCACGAGCCCCCATAATCCTGGATGTGAAGATCAAACTTAGGTTTTCATCTATTACTACTGCTAAGAGTTTTATATGTAGGACAAGTTCTATTTCTGTCATATTCTGATAAAGGATCATAAACTTTGTTTTGTCTAGTGTAATTGTTTTAGGAGTAAAGAAGGGAAGTTTGGGTTTGTTAGGGTTAAGTAGCAGTTGGGAATTACTGAGCCAAATTTAAATGGAGGTGAGAGCTTCTTGGCTTAGCCACTGTAGGTGCACTAGACTGCCTGAAGAGCATATAATAATAGATGTCTGTGTACTGGTTAAGGGTACTTTGACAGGAGGAAATATGGAGATTGTTGGTAAAAATGTTAAAAAGAAGAGGACTGTGACTAGATTCTTGGGGGACTCCAGTAATATTTCATAAGTCTGGGGAGTTTCTTGCCATTTTACTGATTCTTAGCTGTTAGAAATACAGCTGGTAATCCAATGAATAGTGGAGATGAAAGACCAGTGTTAGTGGGTTGCTGTAGAAGTTTATTATGTTAACAGTATTTAAGAAAGATAGTAAAGCTGATGTTGTACTGTCAGCTGGACAAAATCCATGTCATGTTGAAATTAATTGTTGATTTTGGAGTAGTCACTGCAGAACTTACTGATGTACACATGTTTCTAGTATTTTTTAAAGAGGGGAGAGAATAACAATCGGACAGTATTTAGATATCTCAGTGGAGTTGCCCCTCCTTTATAAAGCGGAACGATGAATGCTATTTTACAAATAGGTGAGACACAGAATTCGGAGATGGATATATTTATAAGGGCATTGATTGGGTAACAAATGCCTTCTGCAGCAAATTTTAAATATTCAGTTGGAAGGTTGTTAATGTAGTTGGGTTTAAGTTTAAGTAGAACTTTTTAATGAGGTTGGTCACTACAGGTTATAGATTAAAATGTGGATGGCTAGCGCTTTCTCTTTGGGTGGGTTATGGTAAAGGAAAGAGCTGAGAAAGAGGACTTGTACTGTTTTATGAAGGAGGTATAGTAGAGACAGAGCTATGAGGACAGAAAGTGCATGAGTGGACGGGGAGCATATTTGCTTGTGAGGGTGGCTGTGCTGTCAATAAAATAAGTGTAAAATAAGCCGGCAATTTGTTGGGGAAATTTGTCTGGACACGGAGTAGGGTCTTTTATAGAACCAGGATTAAACAGAGAGGTAATAGATGACTAGAATTTTTGTGGGTTATATTTATGGCTGGTTTGTAGTTCAGTACAAAAGTTTTTTGTCCTCGGTTATTTGTTTTTTGGCCTCATTAGACCTTAGTCTACTTCAAAACTTTAGACAATTAGTTTTGTTCTTTAGGCATTCTTTTCAAACTTCCAGTCAGACATTACTTGTTTGGTTTACAACATAGATCATTATTAGATATGACTTCTTTACATATGGGTGTGATGCTGTTAAGGGTGTCCAAAAATATGGTGTTAAACTAATTTACCGCTTCATCTACAGGTAGTGTTTTTAATGGTTTACCTTCATGTGTGCGTATTGCACATGGGCGAACAGCAATTGTCTGAAAGGCCATTTGCAAAGTTTACACTTCATTAGTTTTTTTTTTCAACATTAATGTTCGAAAATCAGAGAATCTGCTTTTCAGTTTGCTGATTTTCGAACATTTGAAACTGTCGCCGTTTTCATTTTCGTGGTTATGATTCACTCATATGAGCAATCGCACCACTGTGATTCGGCTTTGTAAAGGTAAACCATTTTTAATATAGGCCAGTTCATACATTTTAAGAGATTAGCAAATATGCAGGGGTTAAACATGGATAGGTTACAGGTTATAGGTTATTGATGCTCTTTGGAGATATGTGATACGGCTCTATAAGTGTAGACTGGTAGATGGTCACTCAGAGTGCTAGGTAGGGTACCTGTGGTAATATATTTACCGTGGTTTGATATGAGAATTCAGTCAAGGATAAAGCCATGGTTGGAATTATTGTCATATCTAGTAGAACAAGTAACTTTCTTGTCTTTCGGCTTTTCCCGATTAGGGGTCGCCACAGCGCAACTCCGGTCCGCTAATGATTGGCAGTAGATTTTTACATGCCGAGTTGCCAGCCCTGACACACAACCTTCAATGAAGGTATACTCATTCATGCATGTCTCCACACAGAAGACGCTCTAGCTGAGAATCGAACAGGACAACATCTTACTGTGAGGCGACAACGCTACTGCAGCACCACCACTGCAGTACCTAGTAGAATGAGTAACTAGTTTGCAACTACATGACGTCAGTATGAACTGGGATAATTTAACACCACATTTCCCACAGTCAGTATTAACCTCTATGGATTTTCACAAACTAGTTATTAGTAGAACGAGTAACTAGTTTGTGAAAATCCATAGAGGTTAATACTGATTGTGGGAAATATGGT